>NC_047516.1:5018985-5226485 GCF_902827115.2 Pseudochaenichthys georgianus
TAAAATAGTGCAATAATAACAGAATATAATAAAATAGTGCAAGATAATGTTGTAAGATGTGCAAGTAAATACAAATAAAATAGAAATAGTGCAAGAAGACTATAGACACATAAATGGAATGATATATTAGATAAGGAATATTCATTTTGAGTTATTTTTGTGTTGATTGCAATTGAGTTGATATAAGTCAGTGTTGATTACAATGGAATAGATGTAGGACAATACATGAAGGGTTATTTTATACTGCTTTTAAAAACCTTGTTTGTATATTTTAGTTTGTCAAAGTCAAGGCTAACAGTTTGGTCAACAAAGATGTATTTATCAGACTTCTGTTGTGCTTAGTCGACCTGCTCATGCCACTACTCATCCTCAAATAACACTATGTCATTGGTGCCAAAGAGATAATAAGACTTTATTTATCCCGAAGGAAACTGCTGTGCCAGAGTTACAGAGATTCAGTAAACACAGCAGCATAATAATAATAAAAGTGTACAGTAACAGTGCAGTTAAAAGAGCTAGTTAAATAACTACATGAAACATATACGGTCAAATAATTGATACAAAAACTGTAAAAAAACTGTGACAGTGATGAGCAGTATTGAATAGTGCAAAAAACCTAAAAGTAAAACCTGAAGCTTTAAAACCGTAGTCCACAGACCGATTACATTACGTGACATGTCACTTGTTAGACGCTTTTATCCAAAGCGACTTACATTCACAATACTGTGGACAATCCCCACAGGAGCCATTTGGGGTGAAGAGTCTCAGGGACATGCTGACTGCAGTGGGGTTCTGATCCGAACCAATGCACAACCCACTGCACCACACGCCTCCCAATGGGTGAAATCCCCTACTTATATAGAATTGTTGATGCAAGACAAATTTCCGCATGTATTTCTTTTCATTTTGCAATTAAAGGAAAAGTTGCCTAGTACCAGAGAGGGCAAAAGTACACACATCCTTTACTCAAGTAGAAGTACAGATACTCGTGTTTAAAAATACTCTGGTGAAAGTAGAAGTACTGACTAAACTTCTTTCCTCAAGTAAAAGTAAAGAGGGCTTTGAAATGTACTTCATTAAAAAGTACCCATAACTAGCAGCTGTTTTAAAGAGTACCTGACCTCCCTTTATATTAATAGAACAATAATGTCATTGTTAGCTAATGAATGTTTCCATGCTGAACAACGGCAACATGACAACGTTTCCATTGGTCCCTCTTCTTTAGAAGACCAGGAAATGATGGATACACGGATCGTGTTCAATCAATAGGCACGCATATAGCGCTTTCACACCGTAGTACTTTTCCCAGGAATAGTTCCGATAGTTCCTGGGATTTTGCGTTCACACCAAAAAGAGAACTTAGTCCGCTAGAGAGGTGGTACTATCCTGGGGAGAAAAAAGTTCCAATTTCTGATTGGCTGTGCGAATTGCAAACCACGCCCCGTAAAACTCGGAAACGTTTTTTGAAGCCGCCATTGTTTGCATTAGCATTATTAGCATTAGCATTAGTCCTGCGCACCAACGCAGAGAGACTAACTTATGACAACACAAAAGAAAACATGGGAGCGGTGGAGATGAGGAGGTGTCAGTGTTCTGGCGATTTACTCGGAAGGCACAACTCCTGAACAACAACAAAAAGCCGGCGTTTTATCCAGTTGGTACGCAACGATGGAGAAACTTAACAAGCAGCAGTGGTCCACTGAAGAGACCAGCTACCTGCTGGGAATCTGGTCTTCCGAAGAGGTACAGAGGAAGCTGGAGCACAATCGGCCATTGTTGTTGTTGTCGGTGTCAGCTGTGAGGGGTTTCCGCGCGGTTTGGCTTCATGAAGCAGGCACGCAAACGGTTACGTCATGACGCAAACGATGACGCAATGACACAGCACCAGTCGGACTCTGGACGGTGTGAAAAGAGCCGGAGCTAAATCGAAGAACCGGTTCTGAACCTGAAAAGCTCTAGCACGGAGCTTGAACCGGAGTTGCGTTGGTGTGAATGAGGTATTAGTTCCATGGGGTACTATGTGCCGGGAACTAAGTCCGGCAAAGTACTTGGTGTGAAAAAATAATAATGACCACGCCACCAAACTAATTAAAACTAAAGTAACCAGCCTGTGTGGAAAATGTAAGGAGTAGAAAGTACAGGTGTTTGTGTTCAAAATGTAAGAAGTAAAAGTAAAAAGTCGTCAGAAAAATAAGTAGTGGAGTAAAGTACTGGAACCAGAAAAATATACTTAAGTACAGTAACAAAGTATTTGCACTACTTCATTTCCCACCTCTGCCCAGTACACAAAAAGACTGTTACATATCTGAATAAAAACAAGATACGGCTTTATCCTAATAATCAGTTTGTCCAGTGCCTTGGTTCTAACTTCTGTTTATCCTCTCAGGTTGGCCATAACTGGAGCCACCAAGCCTAAAGTTTGCACACAATCTATGACTAACACCTGCATGCAACAACCCACTGCAGTGAAACCCCACACTCTGTACATGACTGGAATACACATGTCTACAGTGCCCAAGTCAAGAATATAGTTTAAGCCGATAATATCGACAGAGCAGCATTTTAGTTTGAATAGGCTACTGCTGCTTCTCCGTTGGGAAATTCTGCCTTCTTCATCTCCACTGCTCCAACTGCAGCACTTCGGGTTAAAATAGACGGGATCAATGAGTCCTTTGTGCATCCTATAAGGCCTGCTGGTTGGAAAGCAGAGCTGAAGACACTTCAAACCACCAAATGAAGGTTTCTCCCCTCATTTCATAAACATATATATTTGTAGTGATTGGTTTCTATAATTTACCACCTTTTAGTAGATTGATATATTATATTATCCCTTCAGTAGATTGATATGTCATAGAATTAAAATGTATTCTGAATATTTTATAGTGTTTAGAAACTCTTCAGAATATGTCTTTTCTACTGAGAATGTCAATATCCATCTTCTATCTTTCTATCTATCTATCTATCTATCTATCTATCTATCTATCTATCTATCCATCCATCTATCCATCCATCTATCTATCCATCTATCTATCTATCCATCGATCCATCTATCTATCCGTCCATCTATATATCCATCTATCTATCCATCCATCTATCCATCCATCCATCCATCCATCCATCTATCTATCCGTCTCTCTCTCTATCTATCCATCCATCCATCTATCCATCCATCCATCCATCCATCTATCTATCCATCCATCCATCCATCTATCTATCCATCCATCCATCCATCCATCCATCCATCCATCCATCCATCTATCTATCTATATATCCATCTATCCATCCATCCATCCATCCATCCATCCATCCATCCATCCATCTATCTATCTATCTATCCTCCATCCATCCATCTATTCATCCATCTATCTATCATCCATCCATCTATCCGTCTATCCATCCATCCATCCATCCATCCATCTATCTATCTATATATCCATCTATATATCTACGTGTATCCATCCATCCATCCATCCATCCATCTATCTATCTATCTATCTATATATCCATCCATCCATCCATCTATCCATCCATCTATCTATCCATCCATCCATCTATCCGTCTATCCATCCATCCATCCATCTATCCATCCATCTATATATATATATCCCTCTATCCATCTATCTATCCATCCATCTATATGTATATATAATATATATATATATATATATATATATCCCTCTATGTATCTATCTTTCCATCTATCTAATATTCTGTCTATTATAAAAAAACACCACTATAGAAAACTGATTCCATAAATCGATGAACTTCTCTGTTGTTCTCTTCGGCACAAAGGCTCGGCTGAGGTTTTTATAAGTCGAGACGCAACACTTGTTTTTCTCGCCTGGCTTTCTCTCCTGCCTCGAGTTCCTCTAGAAACTCCCTGAGAACATTTTTGAACTCAAGTTCTATCATCGCTCCTGCAGCCGGATCAATAAAGAGGTCTCTGTCCTGCTCCTCTGGACTCTTTGGGAAGCCATGTCTCTGTGTTTCAGTCTCTGAGTCTCTGCTCCCAGAGGAGAGAAGGCTCAATGAGCTGCAGACGGAGCGCAGTGCTCGGCTTTCTGATCTCATCCGGACTAAACCCAGCCGGAGAGGAGGATTTCCCTTCTGTAGGACTGTGTGTTTCCTTTATTGCCTGCTAAACTGGATATCCTTGGAGTGTATGTCTTGCTAGATGCTCTCTGCAGGATAGAGCAGTATGTATATATAATCTCTCATCTCATTAATGTTGCAAAGAGATTGGATGTATTTCCATAGTAATTTGGTATGTTTTGCATAGTATTAAATCAAGGAGAGGCAATGAGGTTATTACAATCAGAAGGGTTAATGCCTCTGGGAGAATGAATATGCTTTACGGTATATCATTGAATCTGCCTCTCTGACACATCTAATTACTTACTTTAGAATATATTTATATAATGATGTAGCTTTGCCATTAATAAGGAAGTTCTCACATTTATTTTGAATGTTTTTGGCATTGATTGCTCTAATTTCTTAGCAATTTATAACCATAATATAACCCTGCGCTCAGTTTGAGGCCACTTTTTATAGAATTTTATGATCACACATATTATTTAATGAGATTTAGTTCAGTCAGACAACTCACGTGTTTCTTAATATGTTTATTAGAAGCAGCATATAGTTTGAGTTTGGCGTCTAGGCTCGGGCCTCATCGCTCCACAGATTTACAAAGAACATTGAGTGATGATTAGATAACTATCCCCCGAGCCTACAGGTGGAGCTAGGGTGGAAGCTGGGGTGGAAGCTGGGTGGAAGCCTGGGGTGAGAAGTGGGGGGTGGAAGCTGGGGTGGAAGCTGAGGTGGAAGCTGGATGGCGCTGGGGTGGAAGCTGGGGTGGAAGCTGGGGTGGAAGCTGAGGTGGAAGCTGGGTGGAAGCTGGGGTGGAAGCTGGGGTGGAAGCGGGGGGTGGAGCTGGGTGGTGGAGGGGGCAGGCGAGCAGCAGCAACATGAAACACGCAGCAGGAGAACATGAACGCAAGCAATAGCAAGTGAACACAGCAGTGCAGCATAGCGAGGCAGAGCGAGGCAAGAAGACCTGGCAGCTTAAATAGAGCAGCATGTTTAGGAGATGTGATTGGTTTGGTTGTCAGAGGGACGAGGTGCGTCACGTGTAATGTATCATTGGTGCTCGAGTTGACTGCCTGAACAAGCTCGCAGGCTTCGCCCCATTTTAGTAGAAAAGTCAATAGGCAAGTGGAAAGTAGTGCAGGCAGTAATTGTGTTTGTTTTTGTATCTGCATGAAATTTGAAATATTGCACAAAAGCTTTATGTTTTTAAAGCTTTTATTTATGTTTTGCTTCTACTGCAAATGTAGTTCCATCAACGGTTCATCTTGGTCCGCTTAACTCCTTATCTCACAATGGAAGTACATGGAAAGGCGCAATCAATTGGATTTTAATGCAGATATCCTGAATTGTTTAAACAGGTCCTTTTCAGATGTGTGGGGGTTCCCCTTCCCTTTATCTAGGTTTCTGTGCATGTAAATGGTCTGCAAAGGATAAAATCCCTAAATTCCCTCCAGAAGAAGTTTCTCTCCCCCACGTTTCTGGTCCACAGTGACATTACGTAGCTTTTGACTACATATATATACAAACCTGACTCATGCATTGCTATTCAATGCCTAATACAGTAGATTATGATATATTCAAAGTAGTAAGTTGGTGTTTTTCCTCTGCATCGATGTGCTCATCAAATATGTTCCAATCAGCTCGTTATATTTCATCTTTACAAGTGAAATTGTTTCCCAATTTTGTGGCGTAACATTTGGAGTAAGAAGGGGTCACTTCAAACATTGGAAAACCTTTAGAAAGTACTTATCTAAACCAACCATGTAATTACCAGCTGCTTCTAGACTAACACGTGTAGTAAGTCAAATGAATTAAATTGAAGACACATTTCAGGATAATAGGAAATGACAGATTTGTGCGAGTTAGAAAACAATAAAGTTCTCAAGCAGCTGTTTTCAATCCAACAAAGCCCCACCACGGCGTCATTTGGCAGATGAGGTGAAACTAATACCACAGCATTACAACTCAAGCACTTCTCATAGTATCGCCTGACATTTAATTGTCATGTAGAGCATTAAAAGCACATTTAGTATGCAGGCTTTGCCTCCAATGAAATTCATCAGAATATCTTCAGGCTTACGTAAAGTATCCATGACTCCAATGCTTCTGGCAACCCCACAAAGTAGCAGAGCTTGAGTCATCCTTTTTTTAGGGATTCATGGACTTTAAAAACTCAGACGGCCAAATCAATTACAGTTTTCCGCTCTCATCAATATGTGCAGGGGCGTTTTTGTGTTACTGTACAGCCTCTGAACCTCCACTTTGGGTGAGGAGGGAAATGACGAGGAGTTGAAACTTTACCTCAAGTCACCGGAAAGAGGTTGGTGGAAGAACTTCAAAGAAATATCATGTTTTTAAAATATCAAAGCTCAAGTTATGACTATTTTCTGACTGTTTTATTCTTCTGCCTGTACTGCAGCACCTATTTCACCCTCTGTCTTAAACCAGATCACACGTAATGTTTCCTCCACTTAAATGAGAGCTCAGGTGTTTGCTGAAGGCAACAATAGAGGTAATTGAAGACGGCACATTAACCTCTCCAATCAGCTCTCATGGTGTCGGCTCCATGGCTGCGATGCGTGGAAAGCAGTCAAAAAAGTACGGCTAAACATCAGCAGGAAATCGAGGAGGAGCAGTGTGGGAAATACAGGGGGGGGTCCGGGGGAGCTCGACCCCCCTGATCAACACCTGAGCCCCCCTGAAAGCCTCAACAGCAACATTTGAGGCGGGTCTCAAATTATAATATGTATTTGTCAATTGCAATGGTCACTAAAATGTTTTTAAGCTTACTATGTTCAGTGTTCATAATTCAAAACATTTATTCACAAATATCAATCAATCAATCAATCAATCAATCAATCAATCAATCAATCAATCAATCAATCAATCAATCAATCAATCAATCAATCAATGTTTATTTATATAGCCCAATATCACAAATGTTACATTTGTCTCAGTGGTCTTCACAGTGTGTACATAATATCAGTATGACAATACGACACCCTCTGTCCTTAGACCCTCACATCGTACAAGGAAAAACTTCCAAAGAAAACCCAGTTTAAAGGGAAAATGGGAGAAACCTCAGCGAGAGCAACAGAGGAGGGATCCCTCTCCCAGGACGGACAGACGTGCAATAGATGCCGTGTGTAATTGAAAAGATAATACATTTGCAACATAGGTAGTCCAAATGTTTGGAAATGTGTGTGTGTATAATAGGAAGATGAATCCACGAGGATATCAATCCAGGACCGATGATCCAGGACCACAGCCACGACTCAAGATCCAGCGCTCGCGATCCAGGACACAGGACCGCAGGATCATCCATGACTCCGGATCCCGGCGTATATATAGACACCAAAAAGAAGAATGTGGGGAAGCTGGGTTAATCGGAACATGAGAGTACACAGGTATAGACAGAGAGAAGGAAGAAGTAAGGTGTCCCCCGACAAACTAAGCCTATATCAGCAAAACTAGGGGCTGAATCTAATCAGCCCTAACTATAAGCTTTATCAAAAAGGAAGGTCTTAAGCGCACTCTTAAAAAACGGATAGGGTGCCTGCCGCCCGAACACAAACTGGAAGCTGATTCAACAAATGTGGAGCTTGATAAGAAAAAGGCTCTGGCTCTCCCATTGTACTTTTAGAGATTCTAAGAACAACCAACAACCCTGCATTCTTGGAACGCAATGCCCTAGTAGGACAGTAGGGTATAATGAGTTATTTAGGTAAGATGGCGCCTGCCCATTAAGGGCTTTGTAGGCGAGAAGAAGAATTTAAAATTCTATCCTGTGTTCTATAGGGAGCCAGTGTAAGGCAGCCAGAACAGGAGTAATGTGGTCCCTTTTCCTAACTCTGGTTAGTACACGAGCCGCAGCATTTTGAATCAGCTGAAGCGACTTGACTGACTTCTTGGTACTCCCTGATTATAAAGAGTTACAATAATCCAGTCTAGAAGTAACAAATGCATGGACTAGTTTCTCTGCATCGTTTTGAGGCAAGATATGCCTGATTTTTGCAATGTTACGTAGATGGAAGTAGGCGGGTCCTTGAAATTGATTTTATGTGGGCGTTAAAGGATAAATCCTGATCAAATATAACACCAAGATTCCTTACAGTCTCACTGGAGGCCAAATTAATGCCATCCATAGTTAGTATATCTTTAGATAATTTGTTTCGTAGATTCTTCGGGCCAAGTACAATAACTTCAGTTTTGGTCGTGTTTAACATCAAAAAGTTTAAGGTCATCCACGTTTTTAAGTCCTTAAGGCAGTCTTGAATTGTATTTAGATGATTAATTTCATCAGGCTTGATTGATAAATATAGTTGAGTATCATCCGCATAACAATGAAAGTTTACAGAATGATTCCTTATAATATTGCCTAACGGAAGCATATATAATATGAACAAAATAGGTCCGAGCACTGAGCCCTGTGGCACTCCATGGCTAACTTTGGTTTGCGTGGAAGATTCATCGTTAACACTTACAAACTGAGAGCGTTCAGATAGATAGGACCTAAACCAGCCTAAAGCAGTTCCCTGTATACCAACTAAGTGCTCTAGTCTTTGCAATAGGATATCATGGTCGATAGTATCAAATGCAGCACTGAGATCGAGCAAAACAAGAATAGAGACATGTCCCTTGTCTGAGGCTATTAGAATGTCATTTGTGACTTTAACCAGAGCTGTCTCTGTGCTATGATGTGTTCTAAAGCCAGACTGAAAGTCTTCAGATAAATCATTGTTTTTTAAGTAATCACACAACTGTTTGCGACCGCTTTCTCAAGAATTTTTGAGAGGAACGGAAGATTAGAAATAGGTCTATAGTTGGCTAAAACCTCTGGATCGAGGTTGTGCTTTTTAAGAAGCGGTTTTATCACTGCTACTTTGAATGATTGTGGAACATAGCCTGATAATAAAGAAATATTCATAATATTTAATAAAGAAGTGCTAATTAATGAAAAAAAAATATATATATCTTCTATTTTGGCTGGAAAAAGCATTTCCTCGCATAGAATCGAAAACAAACGGCTCTTTAACTTTCGCGTATTCATTCATATGAACGTCAGAATATATAATTATTTGACGGCACCCCTGAAGATGCCAGACGGCACCCCTGAAGACGCCAGACGGCACCCCGGTTGAGAAACGCTGCTATAGACTATTGATTGTCTTGGCTTGCATCCATGAAATATTGTATAGGCCTACTGCATATTGAGAAATCTTCGACTGGCATATTGCGCAATAAACGGGAGATGGGGACACCCCCCCGATTACTGACGGGTATGTCGCACACTGAGGAGGAGCATGTCATGAAATGGAAATCAATAATCAAGGGGTTGTTGAAGGGGAAGCTAACTTTTAAAGCGTCCTCTCCTGCTGATGTTCAGGTGTATATCAGTATGCAGTGTCTCTACTTTAAAGAGTCCTCTCCTGCTGATGTTCAGGTGTATATCAGTGTAGTGTCTCTACTTTAAAGAGTCCTCTCCTGCTGGTGTTCAGGTGTATATCAGTATGTAGTGTCTCTTCTTTAAAGAGTCCTCTCCTGCTGATGTTCAGGTGTATATCAGTATGTAGTGTCTCTACTTTAAAGAGTCCTCTCCTGCTGATGTTCAGGTGTATATCAGTATGTAGTGTCTCTACTTTAAAGAGTGCTCTCCTGCTGATGTTCAGGTGTATATCAGTATGTAGTGTCTCTAGTTTAAAGAATCCTCTCCTGCTGATGTTCAGGTGTATATCAGTATGTAGTGTCTCTACTTTAAAGAGTCCTCTCCTGCTGATGTCCAGGTGTATATCAGTATGTAGTGTCTCTACTTTAAAGAGTCCTCTCCTGCTGATGTTCAGGTGTATATCAGTATGTAGTGTCTCTACTTTAAAGAGTCCTCTCCTGCTGATGTTCAGGTGTATATCAGTATGTAGTGTCTCTACTTTAAAGAGTCCTCTCCTGCTGATGTGCAGGTGTATATCAGTATGTAGTGTCTCTCCCGTGACATATCTCTAACGTTAATGTTCAAAAAGGTCTTTAGTCTTCTCATACTGCCTGAGCTGTAGCACCTCTTTTCACCCTCTGTCTGAAACCAGAGCCCAGTCTGCTCTGATTGGTTTGCTGGCCGGCTCTGTTGTGATTGGTCAACCTCTTAGAGATGTCCCGCCCCTTAGCCAATAGAAGCATGTGTGTTACATAGCGATTTAACTTTTCAATTTATGATTAAATAGTCATATAGCACGATTGGTTAAGAGCAGATATAAATGGTTAAACATTTTTGGTGCATTTGGAGACGAGCTCTGATATTTTATTTCTTCTTAAAGTAGGAGTCTAATTGTTCAGTTACTACAAAGCAGGCTCACAGTTTGTCCTCGGGTGCAAAACACAACATAAGAGCGATGAAAAGGCACCTTCATAATAACATCATTGATTTTGCATGCTGGTGAATCAGGTGAAACCGGTTGCACTCAGTCCTTTGGTCACTGGTGATGAATCCAGACGAGAGAACACTAACGTGTTTACTCTGCAGGACCTAAAAGAGTCTGCACTGGCTCAGAATAAAGGGCTTATATGACATGGCAACATTTCAGTCCAAGATCTCTTTGTGTCCTGAACTAACGATAAACTCCCACAGCGATGAGTGGAAAATAAAAAAAAGCTATTCTCTCTATTCTTACTTTAAAATAAAATCCATTCATATTTCACTAAGTGCATTCTTCTCAGGTTGTTGAGATTTAATATTTGACTACGGGACTCCATTAGTTCCAGCTGTTCTCCGCGCTGCTTTATATTCACACCATCACACATCTTGATTTAACTGGAGAGGAGGCGCTCTTACAGTTTCGTGAGATGTGTGTGTGCGTGCGTGAGTGTGTGTGTGTGTGTGTGTGTGTGTGTGTGTGCGTGTGTGTGTGTGTGTGTGTGCTGCCTTCCTTTAGGTTAAACGAGACAATGAAGCGCTTTACTGTAAGCCTTTGTGCTATTCTCCAGTGCATTAGCAGCAGCAGTCAACTTGAGTGTGCATCATAAAAAAGACACGTCAATAATCCTTTAAAATGTAAATCCCCGGCCTGCAGTGGAGACAGTCTTTGTGATAGATGTGCTGTCACACTGAGTGAACGTTTGATGGAACGCAGTGTTTTCTGTGGGGGTGAACGCATGAAGACAAAGCTGTTACACAAAGATAAATCACTGTAGTTGACATCAATATCCTTCAAACCTGTGCATGTGTTTTTAAAGTGAGGCATAATACAGATTTACCTGAGAGTTTGAGACAGTATTTTGCTAACTTTGACCCAACTGGAAGGTTTATTTTAGTTTGAAGTTGAATGAATACATCACAAGGTTGTATTTTTGTCAGATATTGTGGAGTGAACTGTACATTTCATTGATGTCATTGTCTGTATACAAAAAAGACAAAAACACATTACATTTGCTTAAAAAAAAGAAGATTATAATGTACATACGTTACTCCTACATGACTTTAATAATGATAATAATAATACTCATAATAATAATGCAAATAATAATAAACAACTATAAGTGTAATTATGTCTACTACACTCACTATGTATTTGTTTAAATTACTAATAATTCAATTAATCAAATTAGTATTATTTTGTTGCCTTTTTTAAATTGTGTTTTACAATCCATAACCACAACCGTACATATACTTAATATTTATCTCATACAATGTATACAGTATTTAATGTTGTTTATGTGAAATAAATACAATAAACTCACAATAGATCCCACTATAATAATATAAATAGGCATTTCTCCCTCGTGAAAGCAGGTGTTGTTTTCCTATTTGTGCTGAAACAGTGATGGAGAATTACAGAGTCACTATTGTTCTGCAGCCAAGGGAGATGGCCATTCCCGGCACTGTCAATATATACGAGAGCGGCCATGTTTTAACAGGAATGCAGCGAGAGAACAAAGTGTGTGAGATCAGACACACACTCAGAGGACCACCATGACCTCTAATGCAACATATGAAGGTCACGAGCGGGGAACATGTGACAGAGAATCAAAGCAGTAGCTGGTTTCCCTCCAGACATACTTTAGATCACTCCTTTTAATATGATACGTGTTATTTTAGTTGTAGCCATAGTCGAAAAAATCTACTGAACATCAGCAGGAGAGGACTCTTTAAAGTAGAGACACTACATACTGATATACACCTGAACATCAGCAGGAGAGGACTCTTTAAAGTAGAGACACTACATACTGATATACACCTGAACATCAGCAGGAGAGGACTCTTTAAAGTAGACACACTACATACTGATATACACCTGAACATCAGCAGGAGAGGACTCTTTAAAGTAGAGACACTACATACTGATATACACCTGAACATCAGCAGGAGAGGACTCTTTAAAGTAGAGATACTAAATACTGATATACACCTGAACATCAGCAGGAGAGGACTCTTTAAAGTAGAGACACTACATACTGATATACACCTGAACATCATCAGGAGAGGACTCTTTAAAGTAGAGACACTACATACTGATATACACCTGAACACCAGCAGGAGAGGACTCTTTAAAGTAGAGACACTACATACTGATATACACCTGAACATCAGCAGGAGAGGACTCTTTAAAGTAGAGACACTACATACTGATATACACCTGAACATCAGCAGGAGAGGACTCTTTAAAGTAGACACACTACATACTGATATACACCTGAACATCAGCAGGAGAGGACTCTTTAAAGTAGAGACACTACATACTGATATACACCTGAACATCAGCAGGAGAGGACTCTTTAAAGTAGAGATACTAAATACTGATATACACCTGAACATCAGCAGGAGAGGACTCTTTAAAGTAGAGACACTACATACTGATATACACCTGAACATCATCAGGAGAGGACTCTTTAAAGTAGAGACACTACATACTGATACACACCTGAACATCAGCAGGAGAGGACTCTTTAAAGTAGAGACACTACATACTGATATACACCTGAACATCAGCAGGAGAGGACTCTTTAAAGTAGAGACACTAAATACTGATATACACCTGAACATCAGCAGGAGAGGACTCTTTAAAGTAGAGGCACTACATACTGATATACACCTGAACATCAGCAGGAGAGGACTCTTTAAAGTAGAGACACTACATACTGATATACACCTGAACATCAGCAGGAGAGGACTCTTTAAAGTAGAGACACTAAATACTGATATACATCTGAACATCATCAGGAGAGGACTCTTTAAAGTAGAGACACTACATACTGATATACACCTGAACATCAGCAGGAGATGACTCTTTAAAGTAGAGACACTACATACTGATATACACCTGAACATCATCAGGAGAGGACTCTTTAAAGTAGAGACACTACATACTGATATACACCTGAACATCAGCAGGAGAGGACTCTTTAAAGTAGAGACACTACAGACTGATATACACCTGAACATCAGCAGGAGAGGACTCTCTAAAGTAGAGACACTACATACTGATATACACCTGAACATCAGCAGGAGAGGACTCTTTAAAGTAGAGACACTACATACTGATATACACCTGAACATCAGCAGGAGAGGACTCTTTAAAGTAGAGACACTACATACTGATATACACCTGAACATCAGCAGGAGAGGACTCTTTAAAGTAGAGACACTACATACTGATATACACCTGAACATCAGCAGGAGAGGACTCTTTAAATTAGAGACACTACATACTGATATACACCTGAACATCAGCAGGAGAGGACTCTTTAAAGTAGAGACACTACATACTGATATACACCTGAACATCAGCAGGAGAGGACTCTTTAAAGTAGAGACACTAAATACTGATATACACCTGAACATCAGCAGGAGAGGACTCTTTAAAGTAGAGGCACTACATACTGATATACACCTGAACATCAGCAGGGGAGGACTCTTTAAAGTAGAGACACTACAGACTGATATACACCTGAACATCAGCAGGAGAGGACTCTTTAAAGTAGAGACACTACATACTGATATACACCTGAACATCAGCAGGAGAGGACTCTTTAAAGTAGATACACTACATACTGATATACACCTGAAAATGAGGATATTATGACCCCTTTAAATGTCACGAGGGGCCCCAAAGAGTGACTAGTTTCTAAACAAAGCCACAATCAAATTGATTAGGAATCATCTTTAATGAAAGATTGTATTTTATAGTCTTATGTTCTTTGTGCAAGCTTAATTTGAAAAGTATACAGCTGTGAAAACCCTCTGGAACAAAGTAAAACAGTAGCATAAAGTGCTGTTTAATGGTGATACACTTATATTGAGGTTGTCTTAATAATGTATTTGGTTACTTTCCACTTGTGTTTAAAAGTAAACTTTAGCACACTGAGTGGTAAGCATGCAGCTCCTCTCCACTCGATTAGCATTAGCTCTCATCCCACCAGGTAGAAATCTGAATGTTATGAAGAGAGCCGCGGAGCAACAATCCCACACAGCTCCCACAATAATTCAGGAGCAGCGCCATCGCAGCGTTTCCACCACACTTTCAAAGCTTCGACTCCCTGATGCTTCTCATCTTATGTGTGCTCTGACTCATGATGCCAGATATTTTGAATTCCTTGTTAGTTTTAAACATACTCCTGCACAGAGGTGGAAGTAGTGGAGTACAAATACTTTGTTACTGTAATTAAGTACATGTTTCTGGTATCAGTACTTTACTCCACTACTTATTTTTCTGACGACTTTTTACTTTGACTTCTTACATTTTGAACTCAAATACCTGTACTTTCTACTTCTTACATGTTGAACACAAATACCTGTACTTTCTACTTCTTACACTTTGAACACAAATACCTGTACTTTCTACTTCTTACACTTTGAACACAAATACCTGTACTTTCTACTTCTTACATGTTGAACACAAATACCTGTACTTTCTACTTCTTACACTTTGAACACAAATACCTGTACTTTCTACTTCTTACATGTTGAACACAAATACCTGTACTTTCTACTTCTTACATTTTGAACTCAAATACCTGTACTTTCTACTTCTCACATGGTGAACACAAATACCTGTACTTTCTACTTCTTACACTTTGAACACAAATACCTGTACTTTCTACTTCTTACACTTTGAACACAAATACCTGTACTTTCTACTTCTTACATGTTAGAAAGACTCTCTAACTAGGTTTGCAAATATATATATATTTGCAAACCTAGTTAGAGAGTCATTAGTAAATGAAATATACACAATTAGTGAAGGACAGGTTACTGCACAACATCCTCATCAGCAGAAATCAATACCTGTATCGACCACAATGCTAACCGGGGTATTCTCCAATGACATTCAAATGAACAAAGCCCCACAGATATTAGAAGAATAGCTCCAAGCTTCCAGCAGGCATTTCATTGTATAATTGAGTAGAGAAATGAAGTTATTTCATCTCCTAATGTAGCCATCTATCTCTCTCAGATCCTCATTAGGTTCAGCTCTCCTTTAAGAGAGGGGGAGATGACGAATATTTGAGATGGTGATAACATGCGCTGGACTTTAAGACTGTGGAAAAACATGGAACTTGTGCGTGCAGCTCATACCAAGCAGCTGAATGTTCATCCAGATGGCCCTGGCGGAGGGAAGCGGTCAATATCAAGAACATGAAGTGTGACAAATAAAGAGTGTTGCTGGGTGTTGGAATCAAACAAGAGTTCTCACTTAATGTTAAGTAGAATCCACCCTGCACTGACCAAGTGTGACAATCCCTCAGAACCTTTACATCTTTGCTAGTATATATGAATAATATTCCTTTAAACATGTCCTTATCTTTTTCCTAAATCCATCTCCAATTTGACTCCAAAAATCCTGACCAAGCTAAACTCAACGAACTTGCAGAAGTTTCACACTTAGTGTTCTGCATGTGAGGAAAACATTTCCACAGCCAAAAGTCTATAAGATGAGAGATTTCTTAAGAAATTGACCTATAGTCATTATGATGTCGCCATTGATTTGTAATCTGCTAATTTAAAGTCTTATGTTTGGCGTCTTCTTGTTTTTTAGGAACCAATAACTTTGGCAAACACTGGAGTCACATTTAAGGGCTTTTTAGTAGACGAGAAAAAACAAAATCGATGTAACAACGGTTCTATGAAGTCTAGGTGACATCCAGATGTATTACTTAGCCGCTGAAATAACTAAGACAGAAGCCCACACCCCCCCCATATGCTTTTGAAGTGACCCCATTAACCCCACTTAACCCTCTCAAACCATGAGAAACAGATACAGACAACAAACAAAATACTGCAGTTGTACAGCATTTGATTTTGGTATCATGAGTTAAAGCAGTACAGTTGCAACTAAACACGGTCGCAGTTTGACTTTCTTGCCTTTTGACTTGAAATTGCTGATGGAGGTTGAACCCCTGAACACAAAGAGCACTGCAGTCCATCCATCCATCCATCCATCCATCCATCCATCCATCCATCCATCCATCCATCTTCTCCCGCTTATCCGTGGTCGGGTCGCGGGGGTAGCAGTTCCAGCAGAGAGCCCCAAACGTTCCTTTCCCTCATCAACCAGCTCTGACTGGGGGGTCCCAAGGCGCTCCCAGGCCAGCCAAGAGATATAACCCCTCCACCTGGTCCTAGGTCTACCCCTTGGTCTCTTCCCAGCTGGACGTGCCTGGAACACCTCCCTAGGGAGGCGCCCAGGTGGCATCCTAACTAGGTGCCCGAACTGCAGTGCACTGCAGTCAGTTGGAATATTACATAAATAAAGACAAACAAGCAGAACTGAAATGTGGTTATGGACTCATGACAGTAATTTGTTGTTTGGCAGCATTTGCTCTCCGCCTGTAGAGCAGATTGTAGACAACAGCAGCCTAATGTTCTGTTTTCAGAGTTTCAGTGTACTTTGCAGCTTTGTTGTGAAACACCATTTTCCAGTTCTTCATCAAGGTCAATTCCCCACAACTCTCAGCACTCGCTGCAGAGATTGTGTTTCCTCTGAAAAGCTGTGTTTGTATAGATCCGAAAGCAGTTTGATCGGATGCTGCAGGCTCTAATGAGTCGGCAACACCTCGGTGAGCTGGCCCAAATCCCCCAGAGACACATCGACGCTAAAGACCAAACAAGGTCCAAAAGGTGTTTCACTGAGGGTTAAAAGGCTTCTAGTTTCACTTTCAGTTCTGCTGGAGTTTCCTTTTACTGAACTACTACAGGATAATGTTGACAATTGTTGTTCATGTGCAGAAAAGACAAAGGTTGATAGTAAATAAATCATGTTATTACTGGCTGCTACTAACCCTCATTTTTTTTTTAAACTTTATTATTTGCCCCTTTTGTTTGTTTGTTGTTTGTCACCATGTAAAGTGGCCTTGGGTTCCTTGAAAGGCGCTATACAAATTGAATCTATTATTATTATTACATACTTTTGATCATTGCTTTGTACTTTGACTTTAATCCATTGATGTGTGCTTGCCAATAATTGAATATGATAGTTTATTCATTTATTTTGTCCTTCTGTTGTAAAAATGGGAATTTCCCAATTAGTGGAACGCATGAAAAGAATCCTGCTTAATTGGACAATAAAGTAGACTATGCATTTATTTTCTGTGTCTGTTTGTTGTGTACTGCGTCTGCACAAACAGACCGAAAGCTAAACAACACAGCCTGCATCTGTGACTGTTTTCTGTGTTTAAAAATGGCTGGAGAAAGGAGACATACACGACTTCCTTGCTCCGTCTGTAGATGGATTGTTTATACGTCACATGTTCTCTGACTCCCTCCCCCCTCCATTTGACCTTTACAGTTTCTCTGACTAGAAATGTAAGAATTGGCTAAAAGACTTGCATTACATCCTCTGGTTTTCCAGTCAGTCAGTCAGTAAGTAAGTCAGTCAGTCAGTCAGTGAGTCAGTCAGTCAGTCAGTCAGTCAGTCAGTCAGTCAGTCAGTCAGTCAGTCAGTGAGTCAGTCAGTCAGTCAGTCAGTCAGTCAGTCAGTCAGTCAGTCAGTCAGTCAGTCAGTCAGTCAGTGAGTCAGTCAGTCAGTCAGTCAGTCAGTCAGTCAGTCAGTCAGTCAGTCAGTCAGTCAGTCAGTCAGTCAGTCAGTCAGTCAGTCAGTCAGTCAGTCTGTTCGAGGTGCAACACACCTGATAACAGCACCGCTTCACTCCAGGAGGTTCAGGTATGAGTTGTGTTACAGCGGAGAAAAAGTCCACCGACAGGCAGAGTGACATTTACAATTCAAAGCCAACTCACTCAGCAGCACGACTCCTCTTTGTTTCCTAAATGATCAATGAAATGCCTGGAAAGGTTTAATTTAATTCTCATTTTATGCATATTCAATCAAAACTCCATGTTGACTTCCCTTGTTAGATTTATTCATATATTCTTAATATTGTAGATTTAATTTTTTACCAGATGTCATTCCTTTAATTTGATGAATAAGCCAGTTCAGTTATCAGTGTAATTACTCTGTGGACATATTATGCTCATTTTCCTATGTTGTGCAATGGGACATGTGCACATGCTTTAATGTTCAAGATGTGAGACATACACTTTTGGGAGAAGATGTTAGCCTTTGCAGACCATTTACATGCACTAAAAACCTATATAACACACTACAGGAAAGGCTAAACCTGAAAAAGCACAATAGGGCCTCTTCAAGATGTGTATGTAAATATATGTTGGATGAGGAGAAGTGATGGTGGCTTTTACCCAATGAATACTGAACGCTTCAATTCACATAATTGGAAACTAATGAAGAGTACTGGTATACGTACGAAAGAACGAGATTGCGGATGCAAGCGGCCGAGATGGGTTTTCTCCGCAGGGTGGCTGGCGTCTCCCTTAGGGATGAGGTGAGAAGTTCGGTCATCCGGGAGTGACTCGGAGTTGAGCCGCTCCTCCTTCGCGTCGAAAGGAGCCAGTTGAGGTGGTTCGGGCACCTAGTTAGGATGCCACCTGGGCGCCTCCCTAGGGAGGTGTTCCAGGCACGTCCAGCGGGGAAGAGACCAAGGGGTAGACCTAGGACCAGGTGGAGGGAGTATATCTCTTCGCTGGCCTGGGAGCGCCTTGGGACCCCCCAGTCAGAGCTGGTTGATGTCGCCAGGGAAAGGAACATTTGGGGCTCTCTGCTGGAACTGATACCTCCGCGACCCGACCACGGATAAGCGGGAGAAGATGGATGGATGGATGGTATACGTACCAGTATTTGGTAAACAATACATAGCCCTATTGTATACTCCCACTATGTTTGTCTGCATTGTTAGCAAGCTCAAACTACAGAAAACAAAAACATTTCTCCCAATCCCAGAAACTGTCGATCAAAATGTGGTCTGTTATAGCAGCTCTGAGAGTCATCTGGTGGCGACAGATTTCAAAGAAAGACTCCTACACAGGACAGGATATCATGATCTGACCTGCCTTATTCTGCACAGACTCTCACTGCTGCTGGAAATCCATGTTCAGGCTGAAGTGGAGTCAGAATCAGTTTTCATTTGGTGTACTGTGCTCGTGGGCCGGATAGATGGCCAGCATGGACCGAGAGACTGTGTCGAAAAAATTTGGAAACCAACTCATAAACTAAACCTAAACTGACAGAACGTTCGTTTGGTTTTTGCTCAACAACATGAACGATATCACTTTATCAACATTAACCCTTTAAAGTCATTTTAGTGGCTATTGTTGCCAGATTGTGAAACACTTTTGGGTTGCCAAGTTGTGAAGCATTTAGCCGTTTTGATCCTCCTTCAGGCTGATATTGGATTTATGATTGTAGGTATTTTGATCTCCTGCAATGGGCCATTTGACCTATGACCTTCTGGAAAAGAGCTGCAGACCAATTGGGCCAAAATCAATAAACCAATAACCTAAAATTAACAATTAAAACTGGACTATTGTGAATAAATCATTGGCTTCATAAGGCATCCAGTGAAACGAACTAGATTGCTTTTGTGTTTCTCGTGCATGATGGTATATGCAAATTGGGCAATATGAAACATGGTCGATTTTGCCATTTCAGTTTTTGGTTTATCTTGAGTAACTAAACATTATTTATTTTTTTAAAGTATATTTGCCCCTTTAAAAGTCAGTGCACAGCAGGCAGAGAGTTGACAGATGATCCATCCCTTACTGGATTTCTTTCAAACCACTGTAACAAAATAAAGCAACATCCTTTTTTTCCTTTAGTTGTTTGTATTCATTTCTCTCAACACGTAAGCAGGCAGCCGGGGTGTAACTCAGGGAACAAATCAAGTCGGCCTCTTCAATCACCAACATGACAAAGACTGAATGAACATTTCACAGTGTGCAGCAGGCTTGTTGTTGCTTGAATGCACTTCATAAAAAAGCACAAACGTGGTGTTTTCACAGACTTGATGTGTCTATAATTGTAATATATTTTCTAGCATAGTCCTGCTTTCATTCGCTGCGTGTGTGCTGTGTTTATTTCTCAACGTTGTTCTCCTCACTGGTGCACAGCACATGGTCAATATGCCCTGTGGGTCGATGTTACCAAGCAGAAACGACACAGTCCTCGATCTATACCCAATCTGCTCTCCGTTGGGCCCGACTGAGTTTCGAGATTTTCTCTCTCTGTGGCCTTTTAGGTTTTTTTTAAAAAGTTGTAGTGTGGAGAAACAGATAACACTGTGAGAGAGAAGATGAAGAGAAGAAGGGCAAGCAGAGAGGAGCTCGACACAAACCCAGGATGTCATGTTTACATCCCCTCAGGCGTGACCATGCCCTCGGAGTTAAGAAAGACTTTTCGTCGGGAGTCTGACCACAGATCGTTTCAAGTGTCAGAGAATGTCTGAAGGAACATTTAGTGAGTTTAGAGCCAACGTGCTTTACATCTCAAACATCGAAAAGTATTTGTATTCTATGAATTTAATGTCTGTCTGTTTCTTGAATGGCTGGTTGCACACAGCTGTTGTCTAGACCAGTGGTTCCCAACCTTTTTCCCCAAGAGCCCCCCCAAATGACCTCTGTTGGAAGTTGCGCCCCCCCCCCACACACACACAAGGGAGGGGGGGCGCAACAGCGGTAATTCAAGTTTAAAAGTCTCAAAATGCTACAACTACTGTCACAAACTGGATGAATGTGAAGTATGTTGTTAAAGGAGGATGAAAGCGTAATCAAGGAGCACTATTGGAGCGACTTTGATGGTTATTGGACTCAGGATTCATTCATCTGGATTCCCGCTGTATGAAGAAATTAAAGGACGGCGCAAGTGGAAACAATTCACAAAGGGATTAAACTGTTTAAAACACGCTCAAAGTAAGCCAGATTTTGCTGATGTGTTTATGTGGATTCAAAAGTCGTAAATAATCTACAAAATGGAGGAGACCGATCTGATCGGAGCAACTGTGACAAATAATCTGAGACCGGCATGGACAATGACTATGTTTTAAGATGCGCTTATCCAGAAAAGCCTGGTTTGGACACTTTACGGGCAGAAGAAACATTTCTATTAAAGAAAACATTATACATTTCTGTCTTTTTATGCCTTTAATACTAACTTGAATTTTTATTCAAATTAATTAATCAATTATTTTTTATATTTTATTGTAATGTAGAGACAAGGCTTTAGTGACAATCATGTATTGCGTTACAATTATATTTAAAAACAAATTATTATTTAAAAAATTTCTAAATTTAATATTTGGCCTCAAATCATCTAAGGCCTGGCGCCCCCCCTGCAATCTTTGGCGCCCCCCCTGCGATCTTTGGCGCCCCCCATGTTGGGAACCACTGGTCTAGACTCATATGAGATAAGATAAGAGATAAGATAAGATAAGATAGGAATGTATTTATCCCGAAGGAAATTGTTGTGCCAGAGTTACAAAAATACACTAAACACAGCAGCACAATAATAATAACACCGTACACTAACAGAGCAATTCAATAACTACAGGAAACATACATGGTCACACAATTAATGTAAATATGAACAGTATTTAGTAGTGAAAAAACCGCAGTGATAGTTACGTAATTGCACGTTATTTATCGAACATTATTAGTCGTAATGAAAATAATATTTCACATGTTATATAGCAGAGTGTTTTGTAATGATGTTAATGGTATTTATATTGCTTTATAGCTTGCAACTATTTCAACAGATTGCCATTCATTTTTGTTCAGACATTCATGGTCCCAAGAAGATGAACCCTCCCGACTAATGATTGCTTTACCCTTGACCATCACATATCGAGTGTGTTCTGATAAGCCTACAAGTATCTTCGCTTACCGGTAACCACATGTGGCTCCATCTTTACAAACACAGGGTCAAACTGGCTTATTAACACCCGCCGAGCCTTGATTGCATTCTACTCAATATCCAAGTTTCCAAACACTCTGACATCGAGAAATAAGTTGTAAAAAGGCAGACGTGAGTAAGCATTTTTGCACTCCTGTTTCCTTGTCTCAGAGTCAATGTTTTTTTTGCGTGAAATGCCTAAAATAAGGTCTGTGGTTAATTGAAACGTTGACACTACTTTACAGCTGCTTACAAGTGGCTAAATGAGACAAAGAGGTTGTCATCTTGCAGAACTCAATATTACGTCATGGTGAAGTTGAAGTCATGTAACCGTGGTGTAGCTTTCATTGAGCACTGAGCGTCTTTCCTGCAATAATTCAATATCCAATGAAAATATCTGCTGGGTAGACCTACAATAATCTGCAGTTCTCTGTGTGTACACAAGTACAAAATAATATGTGCGCCTACAGATACATACGGTACATCTGGGGGAGATTAAGGGTTCACCAAGTGATTGGATTTCCAGGGACTCGAAAGGTCAGCTGCAGTGTGCCTGTAGGTTATTACTTTGAAAAGCACATTTACCTCTTGGCCTTTAAACAACGACTCTCGAAGCACCGCCTTTCCTCTCGTCTTCATCTGCTTCCCTCTGACTGCTCTCCCTGATCCACAGTGACTTCCTCCTCCACATCACCTGTCTTCTCTCACTCTGGGGAGGACAGGGATAGCATTGTGTGTGTGTGTGTGTGCGTGTGTGTGTGTGTGTGTGTGTGTGTGTGTGTGTGTGTGTGCGTGTGTGTGTGTGTGTGTGTGTTGTGTTGTGTGTGTGTGTGTGTGTGTGTGTTGTGTGTGTGTGTGTGGTGTGTGCGTGTGTGTGTGTTTCATGTGTTTACCCACCATACAGTGTACCAGTGGAGCTCACTTCCACTCCCAGGTTTCAGGTTTCTTCAAGCCAGGGGCAAAGAATCCAAAGGAATCACATTAAAGTAGAAGGGTAGTGATAGTAATAACAGTAATAGTAGCAGGCCTGGAGCTGACGGATATCACATATAATGTCATTGAGACTCACACAATTGACACTATTAATATTCTCCATTTTCTTTACACAGTAAAAAGTTAACTGATAACATCGTGCTGGGAAATGAGGACATTGACAAGTCAAGACAGAGCAGCTCACCTCAACAGCACAATAATATACACCCTATGTCAAAGTGTTGTTGAATATAACGCGTAACCAAAACGTAACTGTTTCTATAGCAGGTTGTTAAGGTTTGACTGATCAAATGTTCCTCTGACCGTATCATTTCTGAGGCAGTTTCACTGTAAATTACAGTACAGGGAAATGCAGCCACATTCTGTACATGTTTTCCTTCAGAATAACTATTACTATCTCTAATTTCAAGACATGTTACTGTAGAGCAGGGATGGGCAAATGGCGGCCCGCGGGGTGCATGCGGCCCCCCACCTCCTCTTTTTGCGGCCCTCAGATTAATTTATAAACAACGTAATTAATAAAAAAAATATTTTATTTGTTTTACTTGTAGTACTGATACCGTCCACTAGACTCCTAGTTACGTCGCGAGCTGCGTAGATGATTTCAAATACCGTGAAATAATCTGTGACGCATTTGTGTGTATTGCTCACAAGAAACACCGGCTGTTATGCCTGCTGTGACGTTAAGTTGCCGCTTGTAATTATGCCTTTACAAGCTTAAAAATTGTTTTTATCATCTGAATTTGGCGAAACAAGTTTAATATTCTTAAAACCAAGACTTTGTTTATTTGAAATCAGATGAAAACAAACTGTCACGGACCCTGCCATGTTATCTATGATTACTACGCTTTTCATTCATAATTTCAGCGGGAGGGAGTGGGAGCGGCGCTGAGGAACAGCAGTCTGACAGGTGTCTGTGTGGACATTCCCCTTATTGTGGAATAAGGGGAATGCAGAGACTGGCTACAAGTGTTTTAGGTTCAAGTTAGACAACTAATGTCTGGGTTAGTGTTCATAACTTCATGTGTATGTCATCTAATGGTTAATCTCAATACACACACATTTCCGTGCTTTCCAATAGTTTAAAATAGTTGTATTCCACTGTTTAATAACCTGTTCAATACAAACATGCCACTTGTAAAAATGAAATAACATTTCTGTGAACTGATATTTGTTTAGTGAGCTTATTAGAGGATGTTCCCATTTTTTGGGGATGTTCCCTTTGATTGTAAAATGTCAATGAAGATGTCAGACTTAGTATATTTGTTAATAATTACATACAACACATGGAATTTTTGTGTGTGTGTGTTCCAAGTGAATCTGCGGCCCCCTGGTGGCCAGTACATCAATGATGTGCCCCCCACCACCATCAAAGTTGCCCATCCCTGCTGTAGAGCTTTGATGAAAAAAAGTCAGGGAAATCCCCTCCAAATACATTGCAACAGAACCGTAAAACACTGCGGTCAGCCGAGCAATTGCTTAGATTTTGACAGTAGAATATTATACATAATATATCCTGTATCATATCATATCCTCCCCCAACATAGCATCTATTTCCAAACTATGTTGATGACTCTCAAGTCTGCCACTCGTCTGAGCCAATCATATAAATAAAAATGAATATGAGACTCCTCAATGAGGAGGAACAATGCGGATTCCGTCCTGGTCGTGGAACGACGGATCAGCTTTTTACTCTCGCAAGGATCCTGGAGGGGGCCTGGGAGTACGCTTATCCGGTCTACATGTGTTTTGTAGACTTGGAGAAGGCATATGACCAGGTTCCCAGGGAGTTTATGTGGGAGGGTCTTGTTCTCGAGTGAGGGAACAATGGAGCGTGAGATGGGCCGTAGAATCGGAACAGCGGGAGCGGTACTGCAGTCGCTTTACCGCACCGTTGTGACGAAAAGGGAGCTGAGCCAGAAGGCAAAGCTCTCTGTCTACCGGGCCATTTTCGTTCCTACCCTCACCTATGGTCATGAAGTATGGGTCATAACCGAAAGAACGAGATCGTGGATACAAGCGGCCGAGATGGGTTTTTCTCCGCAGGGTGGCTGGTGTCTCCCTTAGGGATAAGGTGAGAAGTTCGGTCATCAGGGAGGGACTCGGAGTTGAGCCGCTCCTCCTTCGCGTCGAAAGGAGCCAGTTGAGGTGGTTCGGGCACCTAGTTAGGATGCCACCTGGGCGCCTCCCTAGGGAGGTGTTCCAGGCACGTCCAGCTGGAAGAGACCAAAGGGTAGACCTAGGACCAGGTGGAGGGATGATATCTCTTCGCTGGCCTGGGAGCGCCTTGGGATCCCCCAGTCAGAGCTGGTTGATGAGGCCGGGGAAAAGAAAGTTTGGGGCTCTCTGCTGGAACTGATACCCCCGCGACCCGACCACGGATAAGCTGGAGAAGATGGATGGATGGATGGATGAGACTCCTAGTATGATAAAACGTTATCGATACAAGATGAATAGACGCACAATGATTTTGAGTTTCGACACATATCCCCAACAGCAATATATAAGAAAGAGGAATGTTAAATCTATGGGGTAAAAAAGCAGAATAATTACTCACACTTGTGAATACTGCTGCTTTTTTGTTGGTGTTGGTTGTTATGTTCTGGGTCATCTTATGACTGTTGGAAATTAAACAGATATTGAACAGAAAGCAGTGGGAGCTACTAATGTTGGCACAGCTTCAGATGTGAGGTCAGCAGTGTTCCTCTGTTGCTCTCTACATCTAGTCACAGATGTTATCTCCTGATTCGATAAGGTGTGGCTCTGACAGCTCCATCTTCACTGTGCATCTCCTCCAACACATGCACAAAATGGGTCCAGAGGATAAAAGCAATTAGAGGTTTCTTATTCCTCTCCTCCTCATTGTTGTTCACAGTGAAAGAAAAACCTTTTGTTTCTCAAATCTCTTCCTGAGGTTTCTGGAACATGAATTGTGGTATTAATTGGAATTGAATATATAGAACATCCTAATGAGACCATGCATATATTTTGTTTCTGGGGCTGATTTGTCAAGAGCCTTAGTACTTTTTTAACATTCATTCCAACCGGTAATTTCCAATTAATCCAGAAGGCTCATTGCAATTGGTTCCCCCACCCAGAAAAAAAGAAAATCCATTATGTATTTCCACACTGTCCACTTGCAGCCTTTCTGTCGCCTGCTTCCTGCCAATAAAAGGCCTCCCATGGATTCCGTTATTACAAGTGAGGTGAAAAAGCTTTAGTAATCATGAGTCATGTCCCCATGCTTTCACCCCCTCCCTTTCTGACACCAGATTTAAGGGCTTATGTTCATCTGAAACCCAGCGGATGGTTTGTTGACCAAACTGCTGATTTTGCCTCTTTTACCATCAGACATGTCAACGCTTGAATACAAGACATGGCTATGGACTTATAATTAGGTTATTATACGTTTCAATTGTACCATTTTCCCTTTGTCATTTGTCTGAGATTGTTATATATTGTTTTGGGACTATTTAGTAGTTACGGCCCGTCCACACAGCGGCGTTGGAAGATGTTTCCAACGCGTCTGCCCGTTCACTTTGAATGGGGTGACGTCACTTTTCGCCGAACTGCATTGTGGGAAGCAGAGCGGAGCTTTCCTGGCGTTTCAGGCTGCAAAAGTTGAGCAATGTTCAACTTTTGAAGCTTCTGAAGCTTTCGGTGGAAGCGTCAGCCAATCAAATCATATGCCAGTACAAGCTCTAGCCAATCAAACCGCTGCTTGTGTGTCAGGGGCGGGAGATTCATGTGATTGGTTGTTGGTCGAGCTTCAGACACGCCCAGCTCCAAGCTTGTTTTGAAGCTGTAGTGTGGACGGGCCGTTAGGGTTAGATTCGTTTTTAATTTGCTGTGTTTTATAGGGTTCGGGTTGGAGGCGTGTGGATCAGTGGGTTGTACGTTGGTGTTCGGATCAGGGGGTCACAGGTTCAAACCCCACTGCAGTCAGCATTTGTGTCCCTTGAGTATGTAAGTCGCTTTGGATAAATGTGTCTAACAAGTGACATGTAATGTTATAGGGTTTGGTAATTTTCTTTTATCAATTATAAATGTGGGAGCAATTTTGTAAATACTTTCAGTTTAGTGACACGGCCAATATTCTCAAGCTACAGCTATCTGGTTGTACCATTTCAAATACAGTGGAGGAAATAATTGTCCATTGTTTGTCCACTTACAAAGACATGAACAGTCTGTCATTTTAATCGTAGGTTTATTCTACTATTGAGAGACAGAATATCAAAAAGAATATCCAGTTTCCACATTTCTGGATATCATATAAGAGATATAAATTGATTTGCATTTAATTGTGTTAAATAAGTTGCTATTGTACATCCATTCTGTCTTATGATTGTACTTGTACTGTTTGTGGATAAATGCATTAAATTGAAACAGGAAGTGACAGCAATCTGGTTGAAACACATAATGTACTTTGAGTTGAGACATACATAGAGTTCATCATTCCTAAGATAGTTAAACCAAATAACTTTAACATCCTTACAATGTGTACTTTGCTTTTGGCAACAACATGGAAAAACAAATATTTCAAATGCCTTGCAAGGGCAAACGGATGAAAACAAGCCTAACAAGCAATTATATCCCATGTGAGAACCGTAATTAGCGACTACATGCAAGAAACATAGAAATCAGCCGGTGTCGGTGTAAGATGTGGTGCGGCCCAGCAGAAGCACTCAGCAGGCACTTTCCTTCTGGCTTTTACAACACAGTATCCGACCGATGACTCCTGCTGGCTAACATAATGTAATCCGTCTGTCTCCTCCTCTCTACACTCACAAACACGTTGTTGCCTTCAATTTCATCACAAGGCACTTCAACAACCAGTCTCCTTCCCTTTCTATTTCCATCACTGAACACACTCACTTACATGGCACACACCTACTTCTCTTTCCTCAACCTATACTTAATGTCATTGTCTGCTCCATCATTCACCAGTAGTTTTCCATTCACCTGTTTTCCACACCCACTCGTTAGCTCACTCTCTTTCTCTTCTGCACCCATTAGCTTCTGCCAGTATTTAAACCCGCACCTTACACACACTCTTTGCCAGATTGTACTTTGCCTCATGCTTGTCTTTCCCGCGTTTGACACCAGATTGCCGACCCGGTTCCGACCCTGCCTGTCCTCGATCTGCCTGTTCCCTGATCCTGCCTGTCCCTCGACTATCCTGTCTGCCCTGGTGTCCGACCCTGCCTGTATCCACGCTGACCGCCTCGCTTACTCCCTGACCCTCTGCCTGTCCCTGACTCACCTTCTGCCCGCTGTCCTCCGGTGCGTTAAACTGCTCGGTCGGTATTCCTCAGATCCAGTGGAATCTCCAATAAAGTGTATTACCGATTCTCCTTGGTTTCTCGAGTGCTGCATTTGGGTTCTCCTTAAGGTTGTGACACTTAAGAAACAATGAAGAACTTTTAACATAAATTCCAGCCTGATGGTTGATGTTTAAAATGTATTCAGTGTTTCACGGCATGTATTGTTACCATGACTTCAGTATATGTACGATGTGTGACTGCTGGAGTCAACCTCAATTTGAATGATAAGCACTGAATTGGGAAAACAAAAAATAAGCTTAATTTCTACTTAATTGCTATCCTTGTTTCTGCTGTCTTTAGGTTATCAATTTAGACAACTAATTAAGCTCATGATTTCTCTAGAGAAAGCTGTTTCAAGCCCTCAGTGATGATACACTTAAGACGTAAGAACAGGCACAAACGTTCACATTTTGGCACATTTAAGTGTCTAAATCTGTGAAGAGTTCAATGCAACCAGAAGGATTCAGTTGAAAAGTGATGCTTCGTTAACTCTTCATTGTTCTTTCAATGCAAATGTGACCTGCTCTATCAAAATCAGTCGCATTGACCCGAAGACACATTCTGAGTTGTATACACCGTTGGAAAGAGGAGATTCCTAGCTTTCTAATGATATCAGGATTGTTGTTGTACTCCAAATATTAAGTGAAATATGTCACATTATATAATGACTAGAGTCATCATTTTGAGAAAAAGGCCTTCAACGTTTTCTCTTCTCTGGAATCCATCGATCTGATTGGTTATTAGCGGAGCAAATGATCAAAATACTACGGAGGGAAGATATTTTTCGTTTGGAGGGGAAGCTCACGAGTGTGTGTGTGTATACGTGTGCGTGTGTGTGTGTTTGTGCATTTTTGCGTTTGTGTGTATTGTGTTTGTTTCCCAGGGAAAACCCTCACGAGAAACACCGGCTGTTGTTTTGCCTGCTGTGACGTTAAGTTACTCCGTTCTCCGCTTGTATTTATGCCGAAGCTTCAAAGTTGTTTTTATCATCTGAATTTGCCGAAACAAGTTTAATATTCTGAAAGCCAAGACTTTGTTTATGAAAACAAACTGTAACGGACCCTGCCGTGTTATCTATGATTACTATACGCCTTACATTCATAATATCAGCCGGAGGGAGGGGGGTCGGCGCTGCGGAACAGCAGAGTAGCGAGTGAGAGCTGTCTTCGTCCCTTTACAAGCTTCAAACATGTATTTATCGTGTGATTTTGGAAATAAAAGTTTCATATTCTGAAAGCCAAGACTTTGTTTGTTTAAAATCAAACAAAACACCCGAACCCCGAAAAAATAGTTTTTTACGTAAATCCACGTTTATTTTGAAATGAGCCGTTGCGACTTCCGACTGATTTCGATAGAGCGGGTCACAAATGTTATGATACCATATAGTGTGGTAATATACATTTTTGACTCACACAGGTATGTCTCTGTAGTTTCAAATGCGAAACAGTTTGCATTTCATCTGACAGCTTTTAAATGCATTCTTCCTGCCTTCTGGGTAGACGTTTAAAGCTTTTCGAAGATGTTAATCCATCACATTGAGCAGAATGTTTGTATCCAAGCTCTATTTTTGTTGTTGTTGAGTCCACAAACTAATGTTCACACCATATGGGGATTCAAAGAAATCAGTTGCTGCCTAAAAAGTATAAGAAAACATACTGTGCTGATATGGTCTTCAAAAGCTGGAAGTGCTGCAGGGAGGTTGAAAAAACGTTAGTTCTGACAACCCTCCCTTAATAAAAACCTACTTTTTTAGGTTTAAAAGAAAATACAATCCTTTGATATGAAGCACAATCTGTTCTATCCATCTGCAGCTCCCAGGCATCGACACTTATCACAGTCACAGTGAGAATTTGCAGATTACCTGCAGTTGTTGTCGCATCAAAAAACCCAGTGGTTTTCATATTAAGCCTCTTTTAGTGTGTTTTTTTCATAACTCACGGTAGTTAATCCAGCTTGAATGGCACATTAATTTAGCAACCGTTTCTAAGAGTTGCTGGCGTTGAAAAAATAGTGCAATGCTTTGATTTTGATCCTTCTATAACCTCATGATTTTAATTTAAGGAAAATATGAAAGCAGTGTTGGTGGGAGGGCAAAGGGAAAAGCATTTATTCAGGGAATCTCTGGGCTGAAAAATCATGCAAACCGGGAGATAGGAACCACGTTCTCCTTTCAAGATTGCACCAGGTCTGACAAAGCAAAGTCCAATCATCGTATTGGAAAAAACAGGGTCAAGGGTCAATCAAACGATCAAAGGGAAGGTCACTTCTATGCTAAAATCTGGAACTGCGATGTGGCTTTTTGAATAAGACTTAGACGAATATCAGTCGTCACCGGCTTGAGCTTCAACATCAGGATCCATGTATCTGTGATCCTCTCTGGATGGAAGTAGTCATCACATACAGAGCTTCAACTAGTTCCTGAACAGTGTCCTTCACATGCTGATATCCAAGAGAGGGAGTTACACAGTCTCAAGATGGAGGAATACAGGTTCTTCTAGGTAATCATGCATCCTGTCATCTACAAAATACAGAATTATTCTCAAAATGTCAAAATTCTGACTTTTTTTCAAAATCTCAAAATTCTGACTTTTTCCTCAACATTCTGACTTTTTCCTCAACATTCTGACTTTTTCTCAAAATGTAAAAATTCGGACTTTTTCTCAAAATGTCAAATTTCTGACTTTTTCTCAAAATGTCAAAATTCAAATTTTTCTCAAAATCTAAAAATGTTAATAATCTCTCGTCTCCGGCTTGAGCTTCAATCTCAGGATCCATGTATCTGTGATCCTCTCCAGAATGGATGTAGTCATCACATACAGAGCTTCAACTAGTTCCTGAACAGTGTCCTTCACATGCTGATATCTAAGAGAGGGAGTTACACAGTCACAAGATGGAGGAATAGAAAGCAGTATTCAATGTTTACTTCAGATTAGCTCCACGTCAGAAACGAGCATGCTTGATGTCTCTCTCCATAGAGGCTGAGTCATCATGTTCATCACATAGCTATCACCTGCCTCAAACAGTCCTGATGTTCTTCTAGGTCATCACACATCCTGTCATGTTCACAGCTACAGTTGATACCTTTGTTATCATGTGACTCTCATGTTGGAAGAGGACCTTCAGGATTTCCCCAACAAATAGGAAAGCGCAACAGAGACAAAAAGAGATTTTTTCACGTTGGCCTTGAGGAGGAACCCCAGCCTTGTTTTTGAATGCTTGGAGAAATGGAAAGGGAGATCGAGGTGTTTAGCCTTTCTTTTCAACAGTCTGATTCCACTGTTCAGTCACGAGTCATTGATGCAGACGATGCTTTCAGATAAAGGCCAAATGGGGGCGAGGGGTCAGAGTGAAAATGAAACGTTGAATTAACCTTCTATTTCTCAGAGTTATAATAGGAATAACAACTGTTCTGTTTTAGGGGAGGCTTTATCTGAATAATTAATGCGAGAAATGGAAATGTAATCTTGGAATAATCCCGCAGTAAGCCTCGCAAATGTTTCGCTGATCAACAAGATAAGCTTATTTAGCCACATAATGACAGCAGCAGCTCAGTGAAGGGTTTTAGTGGAGGATAATCACAAGTGTGTCTCTATGTTGCATTAGCTAACCCTTATAAAGAGTGGCTTTCAAAGCAATTATAAACCATGGAGGTTGTTTTTCAGTACAGTTTGTTTGTCCCGGTCGTTTAGCAGGGTTAGGGTTAGGGTAAGGGTTAGGGTTAGGGTTAGGATTAGGGTTAGGTTGGGGAAGAGCGCAGGGCTCCGGAGGATCCCTGCGTGGTGCACTGGCTCTCGGTAGATAGGTGTTTAAAAAACATTAAAAACCTCCGTAAACATAAACCTTTAAGAAAGATGAACTTTTATTAAGCCGGACCACGGAACGGCGGCAGAGTATGCCGAAAAAGCAGATCTCCCCGTCCCAGGATCTGGAGGGTGGTGTGTGTGTGTGTGTGTGTGTGTGTGTGTGTGTGTGTGTGTGTGTGTGTGTGTGTGTGTGTGTGTGTGTGTGTGTGTGTGTGTGTGTGTGTGTGTTGTGTGTGTGTGTGTGTGTGTGTGTGTGTGCGCGTGCTTGCGTGCGTGCGTGCGTGCGTGTATCGATGTATCTACGTGTGTGTGCGTGTGTGGAGCTTGTCCCAATGGAATCTGTAAAAGACCTTAAATGAGAGGGGGATCTAAAATGGCCAATTTAAAAGTGAATCCAGTTCTATTAGTAAAAGCCGTGCATGGTAGTGTAAGTGCAGTTAAAACACAAGTGCAATGATACAAATATAAATAATTAAAACATTCTCCCCAGTAATATGAATTTAAAAAGTAAAGGGAGTGTTAAAATTAACTAATAATAATAAAATAAAGGAAGGCACACCGGGTTAGTAAAATCGTATATAATGAACTGGATGTCACTGAAAAACAGAAACCATTCAAATCGAGGTCGGGAAGTTTAAAAGATTCCAAAGGGTAGCCGTTTTTTATTAAAAGGGTGGCAGGGAGGTGAAGAGCTCCTCACTGCGGGTGGTTTCCCGGCTTCCAGGTAATAAAATGATTTAAAATAAATATAAATAAACAAATAAAAGCGTCCCTCCTCATGTGGCTTTGATCATTTTCAGATAAAAACATACACATAAATACATTTAAAATTATAAAACATGTAAGAAGTAATAAAAACATAAATATGAACACCATTAAGATAAATAAGATAGTGCTGAAAACATGCGATAAAAATGTAGCACACCAATAAAAAAAGTCCAGATGAGGAGGATCTATAAATAATTAATAAATAAATAAATATAAGTGCTAAAATACGTGGAGGGCGGATTAAAACAGGCTGACACACCCGCAGAGAAGGGAACCCAAATCACCCACCTGCAGGGGAGGGTTAGGGTTAGGATTAGGGTTAGGGTTAGGGTTAGGATTAGGATTAGGGTTAGGTTTTGTGTAGGGGTTGGGGTTATGGTTAGGATTGGAAAAACTACTTGGTGGAAAGGTAAAGCTTGGGTAAAGATGTTCAACAGAATAATTCCTGACGTTCACAGGTTATCTGGCAGCAGTCCAACCACTCGTTACAAAGTCCCCAGTGTCCAATTATCTAAAAGCCAAAGTTAGATGGGCAAGGGCCAATCAAATAATCAATCTGAAGGACACTTGTACACTCTTTCCAATGAGGGTCTCACCTGAGGAGGGCTATTGCTTTTTCAACTCAAGGGCCTTTTTGAAGGAGCAATTTCACATTTTATAACCGCGGCCTTGAGATAAAGACTCATCCCATTTGATGGGTTATTTTCAAAGCTCTGAGGATTATTAGAGAGTTGTGGTTGGCTGTCGGTGAACACATACAGGATGAGTGCTGTTGGTCGTATCATTGTATCATACATGGATATTATATTATGTTATCTTCAACCTGTCTACTTTAAAGGTCTCAAAGCATAAATCAGTCTTTGACCTCGATTCTAACACCGTAAGAAGGGGTAGGATGATAACAATGTATACTTATCCCTACTTATTTTCGTGATGTAACAGTATTTATGTTTTTAAGAACATGTATTTATTAAAGGTCTCCTATTATGCTATTTGTAGGCATATAGTATGGGTCTCAGATATATACAAATATATTAAAAACATGCCTATGATGTGTTTTGCTCAAAATACCAAACAGATCATGCATTTTAGAAATCCCTCTATTTCAGCCCTGTTAGAGAAACGCTGATCTGTGTCCTTAGCTTTAAAACAAAGAAGAGGAGGTGGAGCTAATGCCTGCTCAGAATTACACGGCAGATTCAGCTTAATGCTGACTGAATGCCATCATGTTCAACATCAAGGATTATTTCTGAAACAGTATGGAGCTCAAATACTTTTTCTCTCGTGGGTTTACCGCAAGGTGAGTTCCTTTTTTATTCTTGTACATGTACTCTCTCCAGCAGAGTTGGGTGTAACACACTACTTTTATAATTCAGTAATCACACTACAGTTACTAACATTGCCCCGACACGCGTTACTTCGTTACTTACTAAAATCAGTCATAATCAAACCTCAACAAACACCTGCAAAGAACACATGCTAAGGTGAAGCTAACGCACATAGCTGTTGTTTATTTATATCACACACGTAGTCTGTTCTTCTTCTCTGTTTTCCGGTTGTTGCCTGTTTTGAATGACGAATACACACTACTGCCGCCTGCTGGTAAGGAGAGTTATTGCCACTCACGCATGCGCAGTTCGTACGTGCTCGACTGAAGTCTTTGCGGTGTCTGGTTCCAGTGCAACACATGGCCAACACGCAGGAGAACACGCCGACGCAACAGCGTGAGCAGAGATAGACTGCGCAAAATATACAGATAGCAGGAGACAGAGGACAGCCACGGTCAGATAGCAGGAGACAGAGGACAGCCAGGGTCAGATAGCAGGAGACAGAGGACAGCCACGGTCAGATAGCAGGAGACAGAGGACAGCCACGGTCAGATAGCAGGAGACAGAGGACAGCCACGGTCAGATAGGAAAACATTCAGGATCTGGATCAGCCTTATGCGACAATGGAAACTGAACTAGAGAACATTTGAAACTTTAGCAGGCTGCGTGATCTGCCTGCCGGGAGGGGCGGGCCGGCCCTGCGAGTAAAGTAACGAGTAAAGTAACGAGTAAAGTAACGAGTTACTTTATGTAGAGAGTAACGAAGTAGTGTAATATATTACTTTTTAAAAAAGTAATATGTAATATATTACTTTTTTTTAGTAACGACTCCATCTCTGCTCTCCAGTACAGGTTAGCTCTGAGTGCTAGCGATGCTAATGTAAACACCATCCATATTACGACCAAAACAGTCGGGCATTGTTTCTGATAGCAACGTTTCTGATTGGGCCGTGGGTCCACATTTCAGATACTACGTCATATTGGACGCAAATCTGGATCAGCTCCGTTGTAGCCCCGTTTTTAGAGATTTGGGTACGGAGGAAAAGAGAGAGGGTTTTACTTTCTGACGCTGCGTGAGTTCCCCGACACACCGGGGACACATGTTGATGTATAAAAGACATCAAAGTGCATTTTGCATGATAGGTCCCCTTTATGAGTTTGCTATAGTTTCCTGCTCAGTTTAACCCTTCTCTATTCTCTTTCTTACCCCTTTAGTCAAAAATATAAATATATATCTGACGTTCGATGATGATTGAGATGTCATGCTGGTGTACATGTTTCCTGTGATGAACTAATGGTGTGTGGCTACAAATAGCTTCGGCCATGTGTAATTACAGCTGCTCATGTTCTGATGGAAAACACCATCGATGCAACAGGCTGTCAATTTTCCCTTCTCTTCATTGACAGGTCTAACGAGTGGCGGATTATCGACACACGATGAAAGGTGTTACCCAGTAGGGGGTGTGCATGTGAGACCAATTCCACAAAGATTGAGATTTATAAAAACAGATAATTTTTGGTTCTCAGATGTTGTCCGCTAATATTCAACACACAGTGCTGTCCTATCCTAATTGTTCAAACAACACGCTTAATAGCTCCATAATCAATATTGTCAAGCTGTTCTCATACACTTATGGTAGCTATACAATACATACGGAAAGAAATGCAATGTCATTTGTGCAATTCCACAAAATAAATGGGTATGTATTCAACAAATTGTGAACCAAGCTGTCTAAATTCAATTCAATTAAATTCAAAACCTTTATTTATCCAGGTGAAATCCCATTGAGATCAATGATCTCGTTTTCAAGGGAGACCTGCAGCAGTAGGTTCCACAAGAAGACATAACAACATAAACAACAGAACAACAAAAGGACATCACACAGCAACATGTACAGGGATTACAATTTACATATTTAACCACATGTACAGGTACCAACAGCATCTGATTTTGTAGCATCCAACCGAGCTTTAAAAACATGTAGTGGTACTAGCTTGGTAATTTTCCATTCTGTTTGCAGACTGTTCCAAGTTAGTGGAGCGGCACATCTAAAAGCTTTCTTCCCTGAGACAGTCCTAGCACTTGGCACATTTAATAAAACCACAGCATGTGATCTCAGGCAATAAGTGCTTTCAATTCGCCGAGAGATCAGGGAGCGGATATAAAATGGTAGTTTATCCAACATGGCTTTGTAAATGAAAAAGTACCAGTGACTGAGCCTCCGTACAGTAAGTAATGGCAGACCTGCCTTGGTATACAGGGTACAGTGATGCGTAAGTGCTTTACAATTTGTCAAAAATCTCAGTGCACTGTGATACACAGCATCTAACTTGCTCAGGTAATTGGCAGGTGCATTCATATATAACAAATCATCATAGTCCAGCACAGGTAAAAAGGTCACAGAGCCTTTTCCTGGCCTCAAGCGAGAAACAGGACTTATTTCTGTAAAATAAACCTAGCCTAACCCTCAGCTTTTTTAGCAGGTTATTGACATGAAGTTTAAAAGTGAGACAATCATCAAGCCAGATACCCAGGTATTTGTAACAGGTAACCACTTCAAGTTGTATTCCTTGCGTAGTTACAATATCCAAAGCAGTCTCCAGTATATTTTTAGCTTTAGAAAAGAGCATTACCTTGGTTTTATCCACATTTAAAAGAAGCTTTAGTTCAGAGAGCTGAGTCTGAATAGTGTTAAAAACAGCCTGTAATTTAACAACAGCCTCGTTAATCGAGGGACCTGCACAATACATAACGGTTTAGTCCGCATAAAAATGTAAGGTTGCTCCTTCGACATTTTCACCTAAACTATTAAAATAGATAGAGAATAATAGCGGACCTAAAACTGAACCTTGTGGTACACCATTAGTGATGTTTAACCACTCAGAAGACAACCCATCAAACTGAACACATTGGGACCTTTCAGAGAGGTAGTTCACAAACCACCCACTGCATGGCTGGATAGGCCAATACTGCCCAGCCTCTGCTTCAAAATGCGATGATCGACGGTATCAAAAGCTTTGGATAGGTCAAAAAATAGAGCTGCACAACTCTGCTTATTATCTAAAATATTCGTAATATCATTCACCACTTTCATTGTGGCAGTGATGGTGCTGTGTTTCTTTCTGAATCCTGACTGATGTTTACACAGGATGTCATTTGTACATAAAAACTCCTTTACCTGTTCACTCACTAGGCGTTCAAGAACCTTAGCCAGAACTGACTATTTAGAGATGGGTCTATAATTGTTTAATAAGGTGGCCTCCCCTCCTTTCAGTAAAGGCAAGACATAAGCTGACTTCCATACTTTTGGAATTGTATTTGTGCTGGGGGAGAGGTTAAAAAGAGTAGTGAGAGGTGGAGCAATAAAATCTGCAGCTATCTTTAAAAAGAAAGGTTCTACGTTGTCCGGACCAGCTGGCTTTTTAGGATCTAGCTTCGTTAAGACTTCACGAACATCATCAACAGTAAAAGGAGTAAAACTGAAAGGGTTTTCCAGACCACATTGTTCTGAGTCACCGACTGTGGTGTTCACAGAAGAAGAATTAGAAACAGAATGAAACAGAGAGCCACAGGACACAAAATGCTCATTAAAACAATTTAACATAGTAGCCCTGTCCGATATAGTGCCAGATGCTGTGGTAAGGCAAGAAGGTAGCTCATTACGGATATCACCGGTGGATAACGATTTTATGACTTTCCAGAATATTCTAGGGTTGTTCACGTTCTTTGTGGTAACTGCCAGATAATACTTAGATTTAGCACTTCTGACATGTGAAGTGAAGCTATTTCTTAGCTGCCTAAAACGCAGCCATTCTACCTCTGAGCCTGATTTCCTAGCCTTTGCCCAGGCCTTGTTTCTCTCATGTAGGAGACTAGACAGTTCAGCAGAAACCCAAGGATTGTCTTGTCCCTTCACTCTAAATGTACGCAGGGGTGCATGTCTATCTATAATTTCCATAAAACCAAGATAAAAAATAAGACCATGCGGTTTCAACATCAGCACACAAATCGATTTTTCCCCAATCAAACCCAAACAGATCATGCACAAAACCCTGCTCCACAAAATGTTTTATGTCTCTCTTGATGATAATACGAGGTTTAACCTTTTGGACCTTAGTGTCCCTAATTGTGGCTACAACACAGTGGTCACTCAGATCATTTGCAAATACTCCCACAGAGGAGTATGTATGGGGAACATTAGTTAAAATGAGATCAATTAGGGAGGATTTATTAGGGGACTTAATGTTAGGGCGAGTAGGACTGTCCACAATCTGAGTAACATTCAAAGAGATACAAAGGTTTTTAAAATCCTCTGACACTGCAGTTAACCAGTCCCAGTTAAAATCACCAAGTAGCACTATTTCCTTGTAGTCTAGTTGCGATAAAAGATTTGCTAGCGAAGACAAGGAGTCTTTGACAGCTGAGGGGGGTCTGTAACAACTCACGACCATGGCCTGTTGACCCTTTGCCACTTATTTATATTTAAGGCTAAAAATTCAAATTGCTTACTGATCGATTTGGAAATTAATGTGGTTACACTGAACTTATTCTTAACATAAATTGCAACGCCACCACCTTTATTAGGCCGGTCGGTACGATACACATTAAAACCATTTAAGGCAATGTCAGAGGCCAAAATAGATTTGTTTAGCCATGTTTCTGATAAAACAATGACGTCAGCGTCAGTTGAGCTCGCCCAGATACGGACAAAATCTAGTTTACCTAACAGACTGCGCACATTCAAGTGGATGAAACCCAACCCAGACCTAGCTTTAAAATCAGCAGGCGTAGCGATCTGACTATTACTACTGGGCGGACCAGGGTTAGGTTGTACATGTCCTGACAGTAATAACAACAACAAAAACAGGCATCTTTTCCTCTTAAGCGACACACATACATTGTCATCTACTTTAGAATCACCGGAAAAGTCTGCGAGAGTGTGATTAGAGCTTAAGAAGCAGTCCTGAAGAACCATCATCGCAGGAAAACAAAAAAGACAAACATATTTTGTCGAGCAGATTGTCTGTGACAAGGCAACCGGTAATTGTTTGTGTAACACATCCGAACCTTTGCAGGAGATGCCCACTGCGGGTGGCAGAACAGACCTGAATCCAGTAGACTCCTCAGAATGACTAGATATCTTCTCATAGTCCAAAACAGTTAACAGGCACAGCAGAATCCCGATATGGGCCATTTTCCCAGACCAGCACACAGAATCCGCGATGTTCCTGGAGCAAAATCAGCACAGCAGCAAAGGACAGATGAAAGCAGCAGCGTGGTATCCCCGGGGTGAAAGCAGGCCTCTGCAACAGCAGAACCAGGACAGGTGGAAAGCAGGCCCCAGCCATGGTAAAATCCTCCTCCGCACAGCAGCACACGCCCGGTGGAAGCAGGCCAAGCCCGAAGCGTGGATCCACTCCGTCTCTCCGCGACGACTCCGGGGTAAAACACTCTCCAGTGCAGCCGTACTCCACAGGTGGGAGCAGGCCTCCGTAGATCGCAGATCGCAGGCAGCAACAGGTGTAGCCGCTCCGTCTCTTCGCGACGAGCAGGCCTCCGTAGATCTCAGATCGCAGGCAGCAACAGGTGGAGCCGCTCTGTCTCTTCGCGACGAGCAAGCCTCCGTAGATCGCAGATCGCAGGCAGCAACAGGTAGAGCCGCTCCGTCTCTCCGCGACGACTCCGGGGTAAAAACCTCTCCAGTGCAGCCGTACTCTACAGGTGGGAGCAGGCCTCAGTAGATCGCAGATCGCAGGCAGCAACAGGTGGAGACGCTCCGTCTTTTCGCGACGAGCAGGCCACCGTAGATCGCAGATCGCAGGCAGAAACAGGTGGAGCCGCTCCGTCTCTTCGCGATGTCTCTGGAGGAAAAACACCTCAGTACAGCCATACTCTACAGTTGGGAGTAGGCCTCCGCAGATCGCAGACAACTAAAACTACGACTTGTATAAGCAGGGATGGCTAAATGTTTGTGAGCAGGAGAGCTAGATGCTAACAGATGCCAGATGCTAACAGGTAGTGGGAGCCTGTAAAAATTGCGACTGTTCTCTCTGCATACTTCCGGTGTTGCCAACCATTTCGAAACTAAAGTTTGCAAAGGTAGGAGAATGAGGTGGTTTCTTGTGTCCAAAACACTACTTCTCCCGAAAAATGCTGTGTGTCTCCTGTGTGAAAGTATAATTGATATCACATAATTTCCATGCTTAAACAAAGCTTCTTCTGTAGTTATCGTATTTCCTTTAAATGTGACGCATTTGTCACTTTACTAGACTATTTTCATATTTTAACTCAATCCACAAACTTGTCCTACTAACTACGTTTTGTACTTTTAATACAGACCTTTATTTGGAAAAGGCTGTATGCACGTAACAAGCAAAACTGGAAATGTGTTGCCAGACATTCCTTGGAATACGCACACAAATTGACAAATGACTTTCCATAAGATATCCTCTTTGTATTTTATTAAACACCAGTGTGTGCATTATTCAACAAACATGAGGCTGGAAATATGACATTTAGATGAAACATTGTCTGTCGGGTCTTTAACCACAGCGTATGTCTGCATACATTATTGCATCATATACCATCTGGAGCTATGATTAAATGTCTGAAGGATTACATAAACAGCAATAAAATAGAGACAACTGGGATGATTGAAGGTTTTCAGGGTCAGACTTTTATTAAATCTATATCCATAAAATCTCCAAAGAATATTCCTTGTGTTCTCTGCATTGCTGGTATAATCTAAGCACAATACTTTTTTGCATCAGTGATTTCTCTTTATTGTTTCTATATCTGCTTATATCTATTGCACGCATTCCCCAAAAAACAACCCAGTGAATGCAATCAGCCTTTGGGTGTTTTAACTAATCTGTTAAATGGCATGCTCAAATAGAAACAACTTTAACAAAGAAAACCCTTTATTTATAGTTAATGTAAAATGTATTCTGAATTTTCATTATGTTGATTTTTATAGACGGATTGCATGCTTTGAAAAAACTGCCTACACAATCAAACCCAGACAAAACAGGGGGAATAAGGAATCAAAAAAATCTCAAAACCTGGACTCAGATTAAAGTTAACATTACTGTAGCCGCTTTCACACCAAGTACTTTGCCGTACTTAGTGCCCAGCACTTAGTGCCCCCATGGAACTAAGTACAGATCGCGTTCACACCGGAATAAGTTCCCTGAGGGAAGATTAGGCAAATGAAGCCGCTGACGTCACTTCTTCTTCTTCTTCTTCTGCTTTGGGTTTACTGGCAGGCCGCAAACCACTTCACGGCGTATACTGCCACCCGAAGTCCCCGGCCGGAAGTCCCCGGAGTTGGGCACTGGCTTCAGTAGAAGCTGCTGGGAGTCCCAGCAGCTTCTACTGAAGCCTTCCGAGTAAATCGCCAGAACGCCGACACCTCCTCATCTCCACCGCTCCCATGTTTTATTTTGTGTTGCCATAAGTTAGTCTCTCTCCGTGCGCGGGGCTAATGCTAATGCTAATAATGCTAATGCACCTATTTAGTCTCTTTATGTTTCTGCACAGCAACACAAAGTAGAATCGTGTTACAATTAAAACGACTCATCTCTCTGTGCTCAAACACTGCAATAACGCAACACCTTGAGAGAAAAGGGTTAGGGTTAGGGTTTAACCCTGCAATCAAAAGTGTTTACTTTATTTTAAACTGGCTGACAGACACTGAGTAAACGACACATCAGAAAAAGAGTTACACATTTTGAAACGGAACCAAATCGTCCTCATTCTCACGGGGAGGCGTGTGGTGCAGTGGGTTGTGCGTTGGTGTTAGTATCAGGGGGGCACAGGTTCAAACCCCACTGCAGTCAGCATGTCGTTGTGTCCCTGAGACACTTCACCCCAAATTACTCCTGTGGGGATTGTCCACAGTATTGAGTATGTAAGTCGCTTTGGATGAAAGCGTCTAACAAGTGTCATGTCATGTAATTCTTCATGTCTCTAGTTAAAAAATGCATTTCTTTGAAATTGATAATTGCAGGAAAGCTTTAGGTAGCAAACACTGATAACTGGTTTATTCCATTTAGGTTCACTGCTACTTCCTATACAAGAACATCTATAGTTTACTCTATAACACTATAACACTCATTTTCTTTGTGCTTCTCAAACAACTATGTTTCCTGCCAGAAAATCTCGATTCAGTGCAGTGTTAGAAATGTGTAGGGACAACTGGTCCGCATTCCAAATCTCCGCGCGTCCCTAACAAGCTGGTTATCATACAGGAAGGAATCCAGAACATACAAGTATCCGTTAAAAACAATAATCTATTTTAATGGTAATATAACAATGCAATACAATCAATACATTACCATACAAAACCATATCATATGCGTAATGTCAGGAGTAGGCCTACTCCTGGCCCTTGTTCACGGGCCGCCACGACCTTCCGGTCCAGCGGCGCCAGAAGAGAGAGGCAGAACAAAAAGCTGAATAGGCTTTCATACCAATAGATACAGGAAGGGGTGGAGTTTACTCAACCTCCACACACCCCCCCCCCCCCCCCCACATTCCAGAGACCTCAGATGTGTCTTAAAGGATATTTCTTTGCTTCCAAAGATAACACAAATATTTCACCTCTCATATCTCCAACTTCTGGTTACACAAAATACAAAGTAATTAAACCCACACATATACTATTCAAGAGATGTAGACTTCCCTGAAACTTGACATGCTAGCGATCTTCCCCCACCTAGCACCATGTCCTGCATAACACCTCCCCCACAGAGCAATAAAACCCTGTTTACTGCAACTAGCCCTTTGTTCATAGCCATGTTAGTCCTCACATTTATGAAAGGATAAAACAGAGAAATCAATATAAAACACAAACACAAGTATTGTTTGAACAGTATTCACTTAACTGCTACTATTGATAATTACCAGAGAAACTCAAAGGACCTCTTTTAATATCTGGAAATTGCAACAAGACTTTCTGCCATTTCAAATGTAACACACTTCTTAAATATCAGATGCTGCAGCAGTCAGACGTCTGAAAGGACCACTCTTTAAGTCTGAATGGTCTTCTTTCTTTTAGCTTGTCGAAAGACCTTGTACAATTGTTGATTTGTATGAAGGGATTGATTAGTCCATGAAGAACAGAGCATTCTTAAACCAGACTGAAAAACAAAATTACCTCAAAACAGTATTTTAAATATCTTTGCTTGCAGGGTAGACTATATGTATTCTGTCATCAGAAACACATCCATTGCAGTATCCAACAACATTTTTAATTTGCTCGTTTTCCGACACATTACTCTTCATGTGTCAGGCGACCGACGTGTAGAGAAACACAAGGTCACACAAGGACAACACAGTGCACAGACATATGCTTTATCTCCCTACATTTCCCTCCATTCTTAAAAAGGCTAGACCATGAGATGTTTTGGTATTCAACACGGGGATCGGAGCATGATCGCTCAAGCCATTTCTGACAGCGGGTTATCGACCACGAGGCAATTTTATTCTTGTATCAGGAGAAACGAACAGCCTCTCTAATTCTCTGTGTGACCAAATGCTATCGCGCTGCCGGACAGCAGGCGGTGGCCAGGGGCAGAGCAGAGAGGAGATGTGGACGCAGTGTTTGTCTCCGCCTCGCAGCCATAACGACAAATAGCACTGTATATCTGTATTCATTCATAAATCTCTGCTTTATGAGGTCAGCCTCGGTGATTTACATTGCGGCTACTCAAAGAAACTGTACTCACAGGACGTTTCATTCAATCTTTTTGCCTTCATGCGAAGCTTTCTTGTGGTTCAGATTTTAATTTCTTTGCATTACATTTCATTTAGATGATGCTTTTAACCAAATTGACTGGTGCACAATAAAGTGCTGTATTCTAACCGTATTAAATCAAGGGACCTTGTATCTCCAATTTCAAAATATCAATTTATATTCAGGACAATGTTAGGGTTCAGAGACGGTTTATATTATACTACTATATATATACTATATTATATTATTAGGGGGAGTTGATTCATGAAAGGGTTGAACCACAATCTTTGAGCAGATTTTCAATTGGTGGAGAAGTTTTGACCTAAAGAACACGTCCCGACGGACCCCGACTGTTGCATTGCCTCGCGTCTCCTTGGCCATGTGTCGCACTGGAACACACCGCAAAGACTTCAGCCGACGGCCAAGAAGCACGTACGAACTGCGCATGCGTGAGTGGCAATAACTCTCCTTACCAGCAGGCGGCGGTAGTGTGTATTCGTCATTCAAAAGAGGCAACAACCGGAAGACAGACTGCGTGATAACCGAGAGAAGAAGAACAGACTGTGTGATATAAACAAACAACAAATAGTGCGTTCCATTTCCACTCTAGAGCGAGAAGCTCACGGGGCTTTCCCGAACCTGAGTCGAGAGCTGGAGGTAAATGAAATCAGAGTGATTTTTTTTGCCGACGGCCTCTTGATTGTTGAATCGGCGGCGGAAGGTGTCGGCACGGGCAGGACACACCAATCTGAGTAGGGCGACAGGATGCTCATCGGCGGCCCGACATCTATGGGCGCCGAAAATCGGGGACCTTTAGAGCCACCGTAGTTGTAGTATTTCAATACTGTCAAACACTCAAAATTCGCAGTTGAAAAGAAAGACAATACAATCACAACAAGTGCAATCAACAAACTAAGAGAATGAATCCTGCAAGTACTTTAGCTTCAATATACCTGTAGCTTCAACCCACTTGCAGGATATTGGACTGATTCAAACTGTTTCTATGATGTTTTCCCACAAATTGCACATGTATTACAAAGGGATTTACAACCTGTGGAGCATAATGTACAAAACCCTCCGTCCTTAGAGGCTTGCAGCAAGTTAGGAAAATCTCCCCCAAAATGACTTTTCTGAATTCAGCCACGTCTTTAAGACATAAATAACAATTATTGTCCGAACAACCTCCAAGTATTTCTGCAGCAATAAACTGTCAAGATCACGTCAAGTCAAAACCTCGGGCCTATTAAACAGTTTTTTCTCGTCCTTTTGTGAGGGCAACAATAGCTGACTTCCAAAACAGACATGGGGCATCTGTCACTGCTGCTGAAAGGAGTCTGACACTCACAGCAAGTTAAGACAGATTCACTCATTATAACAACAGTGTTGTTGTTGTTGTTGTTGTTGATGCCTGCTAGCTGCTAGCTGTTATAACTCAGAGATGCAGAAACTTGCCTGCAGGTGATCTTCATGACAGCAGTTTATAGCCTCTATTTTACAGATTAGATATATATCAGATCATGATACAATCCTGGCTCATCTTCTCTGTATATTGTCCTAAGAGATTGTTTTTGTCATGGACATGTACGTGATGCCAAATCGCCAGAGGATGGATACAACTTGGCGAATAAATAAAGAGGATTTAGCCTTGAGCTGTGAGCTTTTTTCATGCAGAAAGTTGTAGCATGTATCCTTCTCTACTCACACATCCTTAGCTGTCAGTCTTATCTCATTAAAGTTGCTTTTTTCTTAGCAGTGATACATTAGCATCCCTCTTGAAGTGAGCTGAATTGATCTGTTCATGTATCATCTTAAACACAGCCATGGTCATTTAAAAAGGGCCATATTATGCTTTTATATACATAATACAGGCAATTGTACAATAGGTATTTTGTAAAAGTCCAGGAAGGACATGTAATATCAAATCATATCCAAAGGTATCACACACATACAAAGTATCCTTGTCGTCTGTTGCATCCAAACATTTATGCACCGAATTCCTCCATCCAAACATGTATGGCTATCATGGGAAAGGTAATTATCACTCTGAAAGCTACTGTCACGGACAAAAGCCATACCTCTCCATGCATCTATAGCCTTAAATCATTCAGCCACACAGCGTCTACATTTCCTAATATGATTGTTTACAGGCAAATGCATACCCCCCCGTCCACAACCACCCATTATTTCCCCCTTGATATTAGATCAGGTCCAGCCCCGTGTGATAAGCTTTTTGATGGGGATACAAAGTTGTCTGCATCATCCATTCCAGTTCCTAGCAACCAACGAGATTAGACTGTCTGTTTCTCAGTGGGTTGGAAAGACCCAGAGTGCAGGCGCAGACCCTAATCACATTATACCGGCGTAATGCATGATAAACACACATGTCCCTGAACACACCACGACCACACACACACTCAAAGACAAAATTGATAAGTCAGAGATTCAAAAACAAGATGTGGAGACCATCCTGTGGTATAAAACCTTTAGACATTTCACAGAGGGAAGGCATCTATTCATTTCAACTCTCCCTATTGTATTTGTAAAGTTCATTCAGCCATTGTGTGTTTAGATCATACTGTCACACGAGGACGAACTATTTAAAAAATAAAAACGCTAATCCATTGGGTGCTGAACTCCCTTCTGTCCATATTGTGGATTCAAAAGAGGATTGCTTAAAATGATCTATTTATTCCTCTGTTATGACAACAGAGGCAAAAGTCAGGGTGGGATTGAAACATATCCTACACCATAACAGAATAATGAACAATCTTGAAACCATGGGCTTGGGTGATCCTTTTTTTAAGTACCGTTTGAAAAAAACATCACGTACATTATCTCAACATCGTAATCGTAGTTGTGTTCTCTTTTCAACACGAACTACCATTTTCTCCTAAACCTAACCAGGTATTTTTGTTGGCTCAACATAACCAAGTAGTTCAATTTTAACACATTAAACACTGGTCACATGTTTAAAACTGGGTTGTATATGTAATTTTGGGAGTCATTGGCAAATGTCATATTCTGTCAATTGGGTATGAAAACCTTTTGCTGTGTAGTTATGTGTGCATGTATTCGTTGGTGGAGAAAAGTATTATTTTGATCTTACCTTACATGACTCTTAGCAGTATACACTTGAAAAAGGCTACGAACCACCATCTGCACTTTGAAAGACTTTTGACATCAACCATCCACCCTGATATCTCCACCTCTGTGCAGAAGAAGAAGAAGAAGAAGAAGAAGGAGACAGGGTTGCAGTTCAGATTAGAAAACAATTGTTACAGTTGCATGAAACATTAACCATCCCAAATAAGAGCAACAGATAATGTGTCTAATTATAAACGTTGATAATAGCACAATTCACTATCATGAACTGAAAGCACTCTATGATCTGGTCAAATTTGTTAGAAAGAAGCATTGCCAACACCCAAACCAGTCAAGTAGTGACCTGTCAATCACAAGGTATACCCCGCTGTGAAGCAAACTCTGCGTTATCATCTGTTTTAAACTAAATGGTATCATCATTTACACAATAAACATCATGCTGTATGCAACAAGACTTTAAACAAGCAAATGAGACAAAAAACTCCTCAGATTTTTATTTTTCTGAGGTCATTCATTGGAAGAGAAGTAGGGTCATTTTATTATAGACTTCTATACAATCTGACCTTTTAATGCAACCAGTGATAGCGCACTCTGCTGGCCATTAGATATAATAATAATAATAATAATAATAAAACATGTTATTTATATAGGGTTGGGTACGACAACATTTCGATTCCAACGGCATCATTTAGAAATGTGAATTTCGGTTCCGCTTTTCGATGCCTGAGGAAATGTTTCTCGCCGCTCTCCGTAGCCTACTGTATGACTGCGGCGGGGCGGGAAATGTAGCGTTGTACCTACACTTCCTACAGCGTAACCTGAGACCAGGGCCGGTGTTATGCCGTAGGTTGAAGCCTTGCCGTGGATTGAAGCCCTGTTCGCGGGGACGCGCAAAGGTGACGTCATCGCCTGTTTTGAGCGTTCACCGTTTTTTAAGCTTTTTTCACCCTTTTCTAAGCTTTTATCTCTCTTTTGAATGATATATCAGATTAAACAGCAAACGGCTGAATAAATAATGTGCATACAATTGCGAGGAGGCTCGTTTTAAGGACACGTTTTTCAGATCTGTCACAATCTTCGTATTGGAATAAACTTACGTTTTGAGTGTATAGTCCCACCCTGTTATATTCCTCCTTCCTACAGAACAGACAATGACAGGATAATATGTGATTTGTCAATAGTCCTATTTCTTAAAACCTTCTCTGTTGTTTAAGTGTCTGATAACCACGAATAGTAAGCAATGATATAACAGTAATGATATCACATGATCATGTCAGACACTGTTATTTTCAATCAAGCCTAAAAGATAAGGTGTTCAAACTGGCTTCACTCGCTTCAATTGCTCCTTTGAATATCATTTTTATATATCCCTACTCAACACATGTTTGTATTGTAATGCAACTATTTTTTTTAAATTGTATTTTAAAGTGACATTGAATGCTTTGAAAGGTGCCCTAAAATAAAGTGTATTATTGATCTTGTATCTGTGCCTCTATTACATTACATTTAATTTTCTATCACACTATTAATGTTCCTTATTTTAGACTAGGTTAATCCTGGTGTCAATAGGGAAGATCTGCACTGTTCTCTACATAACATGTTCAGAGCAGGTGTTGGAGCTGCCGGATTTGGAACCCCCCCCTTTATCTTTGTCCAGGATAGTCACAGACTCACCAAAATCACACTGGTGCTGTTCCCCTCTAGTTTGTGCTCACCAAAGCATTTCACTCTGGGCCCAGCAAGTCAAAAACTAAAGAGGGGCTTCCATATCCGGCAGTGCAGTTGCTAGAGCTGCCGGATTTTGAACCGCCTCCTGTAATTTTGTCCAGGAAAGTCACAATGTCACCAAAATCACACTGGTGTTGCTGTTCCCATGTAGTTTATGCTCACCAAAGCATTTTACTCTGCGCCCTGCAGGTGAAAAACTAAAGAGGGGCTTCAAAATCCGACAGATCAGGTGTTGGTGCTGCCGGATTTGGAAGCCCCTCTTTAGTTTTGTACCTGCTAGGCGCAGAGTAAAATGCTTTGGTGAGCACAAACTAGAGGGGAACAGCAAGTACCAGTGTGATTTTGGTGAGTCTGTGACTTTCCTGGACAAAATTACAGGGGGCGCTTCAAAATCCGGCAGCTCTAGCAACTGCACTGCCGGATATGGAAGCCCCTCTTTAGTTTTTGACTTGCTGGGCCCAGAGTGAAATGCTTTTGTGAGCACAAACTAGAGTGGAACAGCAAGCACCAGTGTGATTTTGGTGAAGTTGTGACTGTCCTGGAGAAAGTTGTAGGGGGGGGTGCCATATCTGGCAGGAGAAATACCTGCTCTGCTGAACATGTTATAGAGAACAGTGCAGCTCTAAAATAAGGAACATTAATAGTGTGATATAGGCACAGATATAAGATCAATAATACACTTTATTTTAGGGCACCTTTCAAAGCATTCAATGTCACCTTAAAATACAATAAAAAATAAAATATGAGTGGCATTACAATACAAACATGTGTTGAGTAGGAAACCACAGAGGAAAATGACATTCAAAGGAGCAATTAAAGTGAGTGAAGCCGGTTTGAACACATTATCTTTTAGGTTTGCTTGAAAATAACACAGTGTCTGACATATGTTATTTCTGTCATATAATTGCTTACTATTCGTGGTTATCAGATACTTAAACAACAGAGAAGGTTTTAAGAAATAGGACTATACTGACAAATGACATAATTATTATCCTGTCATTGTCTGTTCTGTAGGAAGGAGGAATATAACAGAGTGGGACTGCACTCAAAAACTGAAGTTTGTTCCAATACGAAGATTGTGACTATCTGAAAAGTGTCCTTAAAACGACCCTCCTTGCAATTGTATGCACATTATTTATTCAGCCGTTTGCTGTTTAATCTGATGGGAAATATATCATTCAAAAGAGAGAGAAAAGCTTATTAAACTAGACGAACGCTCAATACAGGCGATGACGTCACGTTTGCGCGTCCCCGCGAACAGGGCTTCAATCGACGGTAACGGCCCGTCCACACAGCGGCGTGCGTTGACGCTTGCCGGCAGGCGTGTCTGAAACTCGACCAACAACCAATCACATGAATCTCCCGCCCCTGACACACAAGCAGCGGTTTGATTGGCTAGAGCTTGTACTGGCATATGATTCGATTGGCTGACGCCTCACCGAGGGGTCAAAAGTTGAACATTGCTCAACTTTTGCAGCGAGCCACGCCAGCTATGCTCCACGTCGCTTCCCACGATGCATTTCGGCTAAAAGTGACGTCACCCCATTCAAAGTGAATGGGGAAGCGTCAACGCACGCCACTGTGTGGACGGGCCGTAAGGCTTCAATCTACGCTACAACACCGGCCCGTTGCACTGGCGTTATAGATGTTCGCCTAGGGCGCCAGATCTGTGGAGGCGCTGCACTGACAGCTCTGGGAGGGAAAACAAATGTTTTGACCGTTGGTGCTCATACTAATGTTCGGCCTTGATGTAACAACATTCATAATTAAGTAAATGTAACACCCTTTTCATCCCGGTTACACGTTTCATTCGCCCTGTGCGATGGGCGCTGCAAGTGATGACAATGGGGGATGTTGGCTTATCTGGCGCCCGCAGCTCAGAGCCACAGTGCGAGTGAGCGAGGGAGAAAGGGAGGGTGCACTGGAACCGGCGCTGTTGTTATTATTAGCATCTGGTGCTAGCTGCTCTGACGGAAGAAGAAGATGTTTCTACAATGATGTGGAGGGTGAGTCCTCTCCAGTCAGACTGAGGCTGATAACTACAGCTCAGTGAGGTAAAGGACTCTGAGTGTTTAGATGGTTCACTTTAGTCTAAGTTATCTCAGTGGGTCTCAAACGTTTTGATCACAATTTATGTAAACACATATTTCCAAGGCACTCTTTTATAATTATTGGGATAAAACAGGTTTGAAATCATTCCAATGTATACTATAGAACAGTAAACCAGACATATCGTTTTAAACTGGAGAGATAAAAAAATATGCATAAATAAAATAGTAAAATAAGATATGAATGAACAACACAAATAAAATACGTTACATGTATTTGTTATTGGCTATGGGTTATTGGTTATGCTCACATACTTATTTAATTATTCAAATGTAAACCGATCTTTTTCATATGGGTGTTTAGAGTTGTACCCCCTAGATCTAGTCTAGTCATTCTGCTTAAAGTGCACCAGATTGAAGCATTTTGCTTTAAAATGTTCAAACATTTCTTCCTGGTATGCCTGAGAAGGCAGATATGCTTGTTTTTCTCAACAAGAACTTAATCATTTTTTCTACCCTGCCCCTCAAAGAATCGGAATTGAGAACCGTTAAGAACCGGAATCGAAAAGTAGAATCGGAATCAGAATCGTGGAAATTCAAACGATACCCAACCCTATTTATATAGCACTTTTCCTGGTGCTCAAAGCGAGCAAGTAACGAATACAAAAAACTACAAAAAGTAAAAAGTGCCAGGTGGAATATAGTGGATTAGGAGTTGAAGGCAAGAGTGAAAAGGTGAGTTTTTATGGCAAGTTTGCATAATGTAACTTCCTACCATGGCCGTATCCACCATTGAGGTCAAGAGGTCCGGACCTCGGTAATATTTTCCGAGCTGTATAACAAAACTTGTGAAATAATTGCACTAAACGGAGTTCTTTGTAGTACTTCCATTTACTGACGACGGGGGCGCTGCATAACTACGTAGCCTCGATTAAAGCAAACAAAAGAAGACGACATGTATCAACAAACCACCGCAGCCCGGACTTGAGCCGGAGCAGCGGAGGAGTGATGAAGTCTCTAGAGATCTGAGTCCAGCGGGCTGCTTGTGTTCCTGTCCATCAGGACATCATATGACCAGCAGATCCTGTGGGAACGCTCTACGTTAGTCAGTGGACGTCCAACAACATGCACACTAACTTATATTGCAGCTATAGGCTATACTTTGATTTAAATTGCGTGAATAAACTAGCTAGAGTGCTGCAGTTAATTACGTTCATCCAATGTCAGAAGGATGACCTTTTAACAAACGTTTTAATGCTTTTCTTTCATTTCAATTTGAGTAAAACATTGGAGATATAACATTGTGTTGTTTTCTTTTTACACTGACTCAGATATAATGAAAAGACTACGTCAGTTGAAGCTCAGCTTTGGTAAGGAAGAGACAGGACAGGCAGAGAGAAAGAGAGAGAGAAAGAGAGAGAAAGAGAGAGAGAGACAGGACAGGCAGAGAGAAAGAGAGAGAGAGAAAGAGAGAGAAACAGGACAGGCAGAGAGAGAAAGAGAGAGAGAGAAAGTGATGGAAGTCAGGGAGGATTAGGGTTAGGGTAATGTTGTGAATTGAGTGGCCCATGGTGGTGGTGGGGTTATGGTATGGGCAGGCGTATGTTATGGACGACGAACACAGGCCACTCGATTCACAACATTACCCTAACCCTAACCCTAACCCTAACCCTACCCCTCACACCAGATACTGACTGGTTTTCAGACCCCCCCAATAAAGCAAAACTGCACGTTTCAGAGTGGCCTTTTATTGTGGCCAGCCTAAGGCACACCTGTGCAATAATCATGCTGTCTAATCAGCATCTTGATATGCCACACCTGTGAGGTGGGATGGATTATCTCGGCAAAGGAGAAGTGCTTACTATCACAGATTCTTTCAGATTTGTAATCAATATTTGAGAGAAATTGTTATTTTGTGTATATAAAAAATGTTTTAGATCTTTGAGTTCATCTCATGAAAAATGGGAGCAAAAACAAAAGCGTTTATATTTTTGTTCAGTGTAGATCATGAAAATCCCCAAAATCTCGGGGGGTATCCCCCGAACCCCCCTAACATGTGTGGACCTCGGTATTTAGGAAACCCTGGATACGGCCCTGCTTCCTACAACTATGGATGTTGTTAAAACTTTAAAAACCCCAAGGTCCCCACCGGCAGGGACCCTGTTTTTTTTTCTCACAACACTGTGTCTCAGGGGATCTTATTATTTAAGAACCTATTCATGTGTTATACCAGATTAACGGGAATAATCTCAGCTAACTGACGATACAAACCATTTTTACCAAAACAAAACACAAGTCTCATAAGAAGCAACTAAATGACCCCTTAGCGAAAAATGCTAACGGACATTAGCACAGAACTCAAGATAAAAGTACCCTTATTACTCATCGTAGCTGCACATACAAGATATCCGATTAAAGCTGAGACTCCACAGATTATGTAGGTATATAGTATCATCACTGAGTGATCCGAACTCGCCATAGGGGAAGCAAACACAGACATCACAACACGTACGTTTACGGAGCTTCTAGGGAGATCGTCTCACCGTAGCTGTCAATCTGATCAAAAGACGTGTTCAATGGCATTAAAACCAGAAAAAACGCGGCTGAATCGGTCAATCCATAGGTTTTTAACGTCTCTGTATACAACAATTATTTCATTTATAATCCATAATTCCATTTGTATGTAAAAATTGCAGAGCAAAAGTTAGCTGCTAATGGTAGCCACCAGAGTGGCTTCTGCTTCCGGTCTTGGCTATGCGGCAGTCTAACACACACACATTACCAAATAAGGACAATATGTGAGTTCCCCTCGATTCCATTGGCTCTGACGGTCAGAAAGAGATGTCACATGTCAAAATCCAGCAAGGGGGGCCAGAGATATGGACAATCCACCCAAATGGCCCCAGAAGAGTTTTTGTTGTGCTAAATCTGTCTAAAAAGGTCAAATATCACTTGTTTTGCATCAATCTTGATACAGGGTACTTATTATATGTTGTACTTTGGATTCCTAAAGCTTTTAGTCTACTAACCATCATCCAAGGTTATTTTTCACTATAAGTACAACATATTTTTGGACGGACACTATAATTTACAGTTTTTTACCATGTTCAATCTGAATTTTCTTTAAAATAAAAACATCTATATTGAATCTGACTCCTCTACATCCGACTCACAGGTTTATCATTACTTTGAGAAAAAAGATTATTAATGTAACCCTTTTAGAAGGGAAGATATGGTCATTTGTTCTGGGAATGTCATTTTCGAGCCTGAAACCTGAAAAACAGGCTCGGGGTTTAACAGGTTAAAGTAGAGACACTACATACTGATATACACCTGAACATCAGCAGGAGAGGACTCTTTAAAGTAGAGACACTACATACTGATATACACCTGAACATCAGCAGGAGAGGACTCTTTAAAGTAGAGACACTACATACTGATATACACCTGAACATCAGCAGGAGAGGACTCTTTAAAGTAGAGACACTACATACTGATATACACCTGAACATCAGCAGGAGAGGACTCTTTAAAGTAGAGACACTACATACTGATATACACCTGAACATCAGCAGGAGAGGACTCTTTAAAGTAGAGACACTACATACTGATATACACCTGCACATCAGCAGGAGAGGAATCTTTAAAGTAGAGACACTACATACTGATATACACCTGAACATCAGCAGGAGAGGAACTCTTTAAAGTAGAGACACTACATACTGATACACCTGAACATCAGCAGGAGAGGACTCTTTAAAGTAGAGACACTACATACTGATATACACCTGAACATCAGCAGGAGAGGACTCTTTAAAGTAGAGACACTACATACTGATATACACCTGAACATCAGCAGGAGAGGACTCTTTAAAGTAGAGACACTACATACTGATATACACCTGAACATCAGCAGGAGAGGACTCTTTAAAGTAGAGACACTACATACTGATATACACCTGAACATCAGCAGGAGAGGACTCTTTAAAGTAGAGACACTACATACTGATATACACCTGAACATCAGCAGGAGAGGACTCTTTAAAGTAGAGACACTACATACTGATATACACCTGAACATCAGCAAAATATGTCCTCTTTAATAGTTTTTCTGAATGTTCTTTACTGTATGGTAACTCCTGGCAACAGAGAGCACAATGTCGAACAACATCCAATATAAACATCAATTTTCAGAAGAAATGGCTTTTCTCGATACATACAGCATAACCGCACTGTGTGTGTGTGTGTCTTACTTTGTGAGCCTCTATGTGTGTGTGTGTGTGTGTGTGTGTGTGTGTGTGTGTGTGTGTGTGTGTGTGTGTGTGTGTGTGTGTGTGTGTGTGTCTGTTATTGTGTGTGTGGGTCTTACTGTGTGTGTGTGTGTGTGTGTGTGTGTGTGTGTGTGTGTGTGTGTGTGTGTGTGTGTGTGTGTGTGTGTGTGTGCGTGCGTGTGTGTGGGTCTTACTGTGTGTGTGTGTGTGTGTGTGTGTGTGTGTGTGTGTGTGTGTGTGTGTGTGTGTGTGCGTGCGTGTGTGTGGGTCTTACTGTGTGTGTGTGTGTGTGTGTGTGTGTGTGTGTGTGTGTGTGTGTGTGTGTGTGTGTGTGTGTGTGTGTGTGTGTGTGTGTGTGTGTGTGTGTGTGTGTGTGTGTGTGTGTGTGTGTGTGTGTGTCTTTTCTCTGTCAGGCACCTGTCACACACAGTGATTTCTCCCAGCAGTGGATCAGCGTATTTGACAGTAATCCCATCTATCCATCATCATGTTTCTTTTTCTCTGTGCTTTTCTCTTGTCTCACTATCACTGTCCATGTTATCGTCTGTAATGCGGTTTAGTCCCGCAGCGACAACATGCTGCGGCTCAGTTTGAAGTGCGTCCTCATGTCGTTGAGCCTTCGTGTTTCTCTCCTCGTTGCCCCATTGCACAAAATGATCCTTTTTATAGAGTATCTGTGAGGGCGGATTGGTTTGTTGATCAGAACCAATGACTGAACGGTCGAGCGACCAGTTGGTGATTTCAAGATAATTTACTTTTATAGCCGCTCATCACAACCATGTCTTCAAGGACTATACTGAGGCTTCATCCATATAATCAACGATAAATAAAGAGAAAGTGAAGGCAGACAGAACTGCATGTTGACAATATCTTGCTTTCAGACATTTGACGCCCGCAATCTGTCTTTGGAAAACAATTCTCTACGCCTTTTAAATGTAACATACAGTACATTTAAAGAGTCCTCTCCTGCTGATGTTCAGGTGTATATCAGTATGTAGTGTCTCTACTTTAAAGAGTCCTCTCCTGCTGATGTTCAGGTGTATATCAGTATGTAGTGTCTCTACTTTAAAGAGTCCTCTCCTGCTGATGTTCAGGTGCATATCAGTATGTAGTGTCTCTACTTTAAAGAGTCCTCTCCTGCTGATGTTCAGGTGTATATCAGTATGTAGTGTCTCTACTTTAAAGAGTCCTCTCCTGCTGATGTTCAGATGTATATCAGTATGTAGTGTCTCTACTTTAAAGAGTCCTCTCCTGCTGATGTTCAGGTGTATATCAGTATATAATGTATCTACTTTAAAGAGTCCTCTCCTGCTGATGTTCAGGTGTATATCAGTATGTAGTGTCTCTACTTTAAAGAGTCCTCTCCTGCTGATGTTCAGGTGTATATCAGTATGTAGTGTCTCTACTTTAAAGAGTCCTCTCCTGCTGATGTTCAGGTGTATATCAGTATGTAGTGTCTCTACTTTAAAGAGTCCTCTCCTGCTGGTGTTCAGGTGTATATCAGTATATAGTGTCTCTACTTTAAAGAGTCCTCTCCTGCTGATGTTCAGGTGTATAACAGTATGTAGTGTCTCTACTTTAAAGAGTCCTCTCCTGCTGATGTTCAGGTGTATATCAGAATGTAGTGTCTCTACTTTAAAGAGTCCTCTCCTGCTGATGTTCAGGTGTATATCAGTATGTAGTGTCTCTACTTTAAAGAGTCCTCTCCTGCTGATGTCCAGGTGTATATCAGTATGTAGTGTCTCTAGAAACTACAGATGAATAGGATACAACACTAGATATCCCAATGGATTTTCTCCAGGTGATTGATTACATTAAGACAGTTATTTTTTGTATGACAAGTTTTCGGAAATACTATATTTGAATATGCAATTGAGGCTTTATCCATGGCTAACTTACGATGACTTAGAAGAACTCTAATTTGATAAAGTCAGTAACAAACCACCTATGTTGGTTTATTGGGGATGTTTTCTTTCACTCGTCTGCAAGAAAAAATTGTACAGAAGCAGAAAAAGCCCCAAAAGTGCATAAAAAGAAAAATGCTTGTCTCACCGTTCTCTATACATTCCCTATACAGCTGATGACGCCTTTTCTTTTGTGTGATGTTGCTGTGTCTGCATGTGTTCACACTCTGCAGATTCAGGAGGTTCACAGTGGAGCTCAGCACTGATCGGACACACAGATTAAGCAGTGCATCAATCAAGCAGCGCTCCATCAGTCAAACCGTCTTCGCTGCAGAACATCTCGCCGTAAGGAACCCTGGTAGTCTGCTACTTACATATTCATGCTACACACATCTCACTAATGGAAGCTGGGAGCATTGCTTTATCATCTGCAGACCCCCCGTAACGTGGGACAATCAGACCCGCACACATTTCCCCGGGTTGATAAGCAGCATTAGTTATGTTACAGGTGATTTATTGCTAAGATCTCGTCACAGCAGAGAGTGGCATAGCAACGTTAGTCCATGCTTCTGTGCAATCCATTTGATTAAAACAAGCTTGGTGAGGTAGTGTGATGTAGCATGGTGAGCTAACAATCTATGCTAAGTGAAAATAGCTCTTTTAGCGCTGTCACGGGGGGAGAGTTAACAAAATTATTCTCAGGGATTAACGAATATGTCTTTCTTTTTCCTCCATGGCCTCTGGAAGTATTTTATCAAAGCGGGAATAAACACTGCGAGCTAATTGGCTTGTTAGCACTCTCAAATGAATATTTATGTAGTTGCTTACTTTAAAAGCAGGGCTGTCTGACAATGAATTGCACATGTTCTGGTACTTAACGATGCTAGTTTCGTTGTTTTATGTAATCGCTGTTAGTTTAATTGTTGGGTTTTGTTTCTTTTATGCAAAACATGCCATTTGTTTCAAATTCTTAACCTTTCCTTGTTGAAACTTTTTCTTTTTCTGGACACAAATCCATTGTTAAAAGAGATTCTAAACCTCAATGGGAGATACTTAATTCTAAATAATAAATATTAAATTAAAATGAAAGGGTTGTAATAATGTTATAATGCTGGTAAATGCAAGCTAGTTAAATCTTGAAGAGGGGTGTAATAGCTTGGATGTAACCTAACGCATCTTAGCTACAGAGTAAAAAAGGGTCAAGGCTTTATTGCTATGCCATAACCATTTATACCCCTTATATTGAATGCAGAAAAAAAATGAAATTCAGCTTCAACCTGTTTGTGGCAACAGTAAACGTATAATCCTCAGAAGGTCTATGTGTCAAACTCTATATATTCATAGATGTAAAGAACACTAGTGGAGTCTCTTTTCATTTCACTTAATGGCTCTTCTGTGTGTGTTCTTCAGCTAAACAGCAAAGTGATGAATTTCCGAGCCTCAGCCCTGGAGAGCAATCTATCAACATCTTCCTGCTGCGAGCCAAATGTAAACATCATTATTTTAAAAGTAGAAAGTATGAGCCTGTGCCCTTTGGCCTGTTCCTTCATGTTAAGTTGCTCATTCTTTTCCCATCAAATAGCCTGACATCTAATAGATGCTCATGGATAAGCCCGCGGCCCACATTGAAATATATCAGAGGCAAAATGAAAGTGATGTCAAAGTCGTCCATCACCCCTCGTACTGTGAAGTCAGCAGTTAGATATCTTTCTGCAGCATCCAGCGATGTTTTACTGACTGCTTTTACACTGCTATAAAATCAAATTGTGAACATTTTATTCCCAGTTGGAGGAATGTTGAACTTGGCCTCCTCTTGCATATTGCCGTCCGCTGTGATTGCATTCATCTTTAATCGAGGGTGGAGAGCGCAGAGGCTCAGCGGCTCCTCGTAATGTTGATATGATGGCATATTTCACCAGCTGATTATGAAAATGCTGTTTTATGAAGTATATAACATCTCGTGCCTCTATTTCTAAGTGAGGGGTCGCTGTTCTGTGTAATGGCGGTACTGAATCTGAGGAGGGATACAACTATTTGAGTAAAGGGGTGGGGACAGAAGATATTTCAATGGTCTTAAACATGTACAATTGTAGGCAATGTATTGTTGGGTTGGGTTGTATGGGGTCAGAGTACATCATTACCAACAGTTACTGATTATATGTAGTCATGTAATAAGAGGTGGAAGCAGTACCCTGATCTCTTAAAGGGGTCCTGATGTGCCTTTTGGTGTTTTCGCTTTCCTGTGGACTCCTTTGTTTACTTCCTGAACATAGTGACATCTCGATGTAACACTTGCGCTTCTATTGGATAGCGCTTTAACACATTGTACGTGAACAAATCGTCTTTGAGCAGTTGACCAATCACAACAGAGCCGTCCAGCTACCCAATCAGAGCAGACTGGGCTCTGGTTTCAGACAGAGGGTGAAAAGAGGTGCTGCAGCACAGACAGTATGAGAACAATAAAGTGGTTTTTGAACATTAAAGCATGGAGACATGTCCCAGGAGAGGCATACTAATATCCCATTTTAGTATGGCGTTTTCAATGAGAAAATGAAGTAAAAAGTCTTGCTGAATCCTTTTTCTAATTGCATATTCATATTCATTGAGAAGCCAAGCATCTGACGGTTATCTTTCATCCAACAAAATGTAGCTGCATCCTTCAATCCTTCAGCAGGATTAAGCCGTCAGAAGGTGTCTTTGAAGACAGTGGCCTGTGTAACACGTTAATGATACTGTTGTCACACACGGCGTTAATCCACTTAGTAGGTCAGGTATAGGTCCAGCATCCCTCTGGAGTTTCTCTCCAGGCTGCAATAGATACAACACTGTTTAACCGTTGGGTTAACTTTACATTTTGTATTCATAAATGTTCCAGATGAAGGGAGCGGTGATCAGGAAGCCTCCCCTGGGAGAAGTTATCTTTTCCAGCCCGCCGTACTTCCACTGTTGCAGCTCGGTGGATTAGACAGGCGGAGGACGGCTTCCTGCTTTTGCATTTTTTCCCACTGCGATATGAAATCCTGTAGACAGAGCTGACAAGAGAACGAAGGGTAGAGGAAAGGCTGCTCGATAAGAAACGACACCCTGCACACACATATAACTGTCAGTGTTTGGAGTCGCAGGAAATGCATGTTTGCGCAGTTCAATAGGTGTCATTTCCACTGGGGAGACGCTGGGGACGTTTCCTCAACTCTTTCTGAAATGGCTGATTTTGTCGCAACAATGCACACCAAGAAAACGTATTTCAATGAATAAAGCCATCCATTAAAATAATTTCTCATTTTGGGATGAATAAAGTGTATCTAATCGAATCATTCACGCCTTGATCCCACCTCCAGACTATCACACACACACACACACACCACACACACACACACACACACACACACACACACACACACACACACACACACACACACACACACACACACACACACACACACACACACACACACACACACACACACACGTATACATCACTTCAGGGGACATTACATTGACTTACATGCATTTCCTAGAGACTTATCCTAACCTTAACCATAACCAACACATGCCTAACTCTGACCCTTACCCTTACCATAACCCGAACCCTAAACCTAACCAAGTCTTCTTCACCCTAACATTAATGATTGACACACACACAAGAACACACACCTTCCAGAAGTAGCAGCCATTGCTCCACAATAATTCATATTTAAACATAAATGTCTCTTTCGTATCCTTGTTATTATCTGCTCACACATTATGTAGCGGTCACTTATTCAAATCAAGGTCAAAGTATATTTATTTAGCCCAATATCACACATTTTACATTTGTCTCGGTGGACTTTACACTTTGTACAGAATATGGATATGACACCCTCTCTCATTGGACCCTCACATCAGACAAGACAAAACTTCCAAAGAAACCCCCCAGTTACTGTAATGGGAGAAATGTTAGAATCCCTCTCCCAGGACGGACAGACGTGCGATAGATGTCGTGTGTAAAATAAAAAGATAATACATTTTCAACATAGGTAGTCCAGATGTTCCATAGGTAGTCCATATGTTCCATAGGTAGTCCAAATGTTCCATAGGTAGTCCAAATGTTCCATAGGTAGTCCAGATGTTCCATAGGTAGTCCAAATGTTCCATAGGTAGTCCAGATGTTCCATAGGTAGTCCATATGTTCCATAGGTAGTCCATATGTTCCATAGGTAGTCCAGATGTTCCATAGTAGTCCAGATGTTCCATAGGTAGTCCAAATGTTCCATAGGTAGTCCAAATGTTCCATAGGTAGTCCAGATGCTTGGACTGCAGTGGCCTCCATTTTGACTTCAGTGTGACATTACAGCAGTCTTTGTTATTGGTTTTTCGCGGGTCAGTTCAGACCAGTTCACACTAGAATCTGACAGTTGGCCACATGAACAAAAATACAGCCAAACAAAGAAATCTTATTGAAGCCGTGGGCGGTTCTAGGTGGAAAAGTTGCACTGAGCTTTGACACCTCTGTGGCCCGCGTTCAAAACACATTTTTATGATAATATAATATAATGATAGTGTTAACTTTGGCCAAAAGTAACATGAATGTCTTTTTTTTCCTTTTTCTTACGCGATAGAAACTTGGGGATTTCAGCTCAAAAACCTCTACAAGAAGAAGTTTCTGATTACACAAAAAAATGACAATCAAAGTGTCTCAAAATATCTAATTTTCACAACAGAAATATGGTTTGACTGAGGACACGGGATACACTGTGTTGCCATAGCCTTCTTCACTCAGCTTGGAAAAAACAAAGAAGCTAATTAAAAAAAAATCCAAATCAACACAATATCTTCAAACAACCAAAACAAATCACAAATCTCTCAAAGCAGCAGACACATTGACAAATTGATGAACAGCACGCACTGATACGGTTGGTGGGATTCACAGTTTGAGCTGTATTAGCTTCACAAAGTGACAGAATTAATGGACAATATGTGCAAATTTCACTCCAATAACACTGCTGTCATGCATTGAAGTAAAACTGTTATTTGACCAGAAGCAAATCTAGCAGTAATTCTCTGTGGAGCTCATTTGAAGCCTTTAGTTTAGCGCAACATTTTCTCAACTATCTTCTCCGTGCCCTCTGGTGCTGCACTGATCTTTTCATACACACTCGCAGCAGTCTGTTCCTCCCACACACACACATGTGGACGCTTGTTAAATTCATTTACAGGACCAGAGGGGAGGGCCAGAGAATGGCTAGACATCTATTTCATAAATAAAGACGGCTGTAATCTTTCTGTGTAAAAGCCTCAACCTGAATTCAATAATTAAGTATACGGGCAGCCAATGTGAATGCGATGACAGAGGCTCGTCAAATATGGGAATTTAACCGCACACATCTAGAAAAATACTTCATAATGCACTCACTATGCACATACTGTACTGTACGTTTGTATTGTAGCCGCACTGCCTCACAGGATATATTTTAGGTTTAATTAAAAGCTGCTGTGCACAATTTAATATATGTTGTACACTATGCTTATCTGTTTCTGTTAGTAGATAGGTATATTGGAGAGTATTCTCAATTGTTCTGTATTTTGTATAGTGTAAAAATAATCTATCTATCTATTTATTTATCCATCTATTTATTTATCCACCTACCTACCTACCTACCTACCTACCTACCTACCTATCCATCCATCCATCCATCTACCTACCTACCTACCTACCTACCTATCCATCCATCCATCCATCACCCACCCACCCACCCACCCTACCACCACCTACCTACCTACCTACCTACCTACCTACCTACCTACCTACCTACCTACCTACCTACCTACCTACCTACCTACCTACCTACCTACCTACCTACCTACCTACCTACCTACCTACCTACCTACCCTACCTACCTACCTACCTATCCATCTACCTACCTACCTACCTACCTATCCATATATCCATATATCTATCTATCATAGTTACAGTTTAATTAAATACAGGTCGTCTGTTTTTCACCTGCTTTCATTTCAAGTGTGTAGAATCAAAGTAAAAAGAGGATCCCGGGGGGAGAGTGGATTGGGTTTTTAATCAAAGTGAGATTATTTCATCTGATTTATCAAATAACCCTGGATTTCAGGATAGAGTTCCCCTCCTCTCGTAATATTTCATTATTATCAGCCTTCATGCCAATGCATAATCAGCCGACCTTTATTCTAAACTAGCCCGCAGATAAAATCCGTGTTGAGTATTGATGGTGCCGGCTCTGAGCTTTATCAAAACAACAGAAAGGCAATTTGAGATAGAGAAGAGAGACGGAGATTAACAAGTCTTCACGGAGAGATTTCTATCTTTTGTGACGCCTGATATTAATAGAGAGGCAGATGTCAGAATAAAACTACATTCTGGTAAACATGCATTCCTCCAATCTGAATTATTTACCATGGTACATCTAACATGCATGGCCTTGAAGACAGACCTCCCTCAGCTGTATAACTGATTTATTACGGTTCAGCTTGTACTTTATTGTCTCCCTGATGAAGTCTGTACAGAGTTTGCATGCAACAAGGTTAAGAATGAATACTCTGGTGGAAGCTGCTTCACATTCAAATAAGCCACTTTTTTATACTCCATAATGTAAACCTTGCATAATGTAAACATATTTGCTCAATTAATACCTTTTTTGGAACTTTGTCCACTTTGAATGATGATATTCTGCACATTTTTCAGGGTAATTTGTCTCGTCTTATTGTATTTTTGCTATAATTCACATTTATTTTAAACACTTTAAACATGTTGTATTACTTTTTAAAGCAGTTTTAAAATTGATTGTTTATTTTGTTATTTTTTACATCTTAATTCCTAATACTGCTTTTATGTATGCACCATAGGCGCGTTCACACCGGAGTACTTTTCCCCGTACTTTTCCCATTTAGTTTCGTTAGTACCCCTTATGTTACGTCCACACCAAAAAGTTAGTTCCGAGAACTTTTACTCCCATTTTTAGTGCCCGCTAGAGAGGTGGTACTTTCCTGGGGAGAAAAAAGTACCAGTTCTGATTGGCTGGGCGAATTGCAAACCACGCCCCCATACAACTCTGAAAGATTTTGTGAAGCCGCCATTGTATTTGCTGGCATTAGCATTATTAGCATTAGCAACGGCGCACCAACGGAGAGAGACTAACTTATGGCAACACAAAATAAAACATGGGAGCGGTGGAGATGAGGAGGTGTCGGCGTTCTGGCGATTTACTCGGAAGGCTTCAGTAGAAGCTGCGAAGCCAGCCCCCAACTCCGGGGACTTCCGGCCGGGGACTTCAGGTGGCAGTATACGCCGTGAAGTGGTTTGCGGCCTGCCAGTAAACCCAAAGCAGAAGAAGAAGAAGTGACGTCAGCGGCTTCATTTGCCTAATCTTCCCTCAGGGACTTATTCCGGTGTGAACGCGATCTGTACTCAGTTCCATGGGGCAGGGTTTCCGTTAGCCGGTAATTACCGGTTTTTAGCTGGTAAAATTTATAAAAAACCGGTAAATTCAAAACCTGACGGTCAAAATGTCTGGTAATAATTAGGGAGGCTCTGATCGATCGGCCGCTGGTCATTATCGGCCGATATTCACTCTTAATAGTTTGATCGGTGCTCTCTATAAAGGCCGATCAGGAGAGCTGGATCTGATCGATATGGACATAAACGCGAGTGAAGTGTAACCGGAGCGAGAGAGAGATCAGATCAGCTGCTGAGTCTGACCGAGACATGCAGCTCTGCATAATCACCTGAAGCCCCGCCCTCTGTTTAGCGGGCTGCAGGAGCTGCATGAGAAACTGACGTGCTGTCAGGAGAGAGAGAGGGAGGGAGAGGATCCGTTTCTCCCGTGTTATTATTCAAAGTTATTGTAAACTTCTGAATAATGTACGTTATCTACTACAAGTAGTTTGTTTGAATGTAATAATTATGTTGTTTGTTGTTTGTGGAATCATTTATTGAAAAATGAATCTGAATTTTTCGATCTGTTACGATTATAAACTGAAGCAATATAAAAATGAGCCCCGTGAACTGAGTTTTAAACTGAAGAATATCTGCTCATAGTCCGGTAATTACCTGCTAACGGAAACTCTGCCACACAACTATTATTATTATTATTGAAATATGACCGGTAAGTTTCAAATTAGTCCGGTAAAATAAGTTCTGCCCGGACATTTGACCGGCGAGAAAAAATCCTAGCGGAAACCCTGCCATGGGGGTACTACTGTAAGTGCTGGCACTAAGTGCTTGGCACTAAGTACGGCAAAGTACTTGGTGTGAAAGCGGCTATAATACATGCTCTCATTTAAAGTATTTTACCTTGAACAAAACTTTACGTGTCCAAGGTTGATTTTTTTTGGCATAAATACCAAAGAGGGAAAGATCGAAACTGAAGAGACAAAAATAAAGAGCGTTTAGTTTTGATTTTAAACTGGAATCTCACTTTGACGACATCTCTTTGGTTATAAGCGATCGCCCAAAACAGGTTTCCTTCCAAACATATTTTTCGAATGCGGTTTCGTAACATATCATTTCATAGACACCAGCTTATTCCAGGTGAGGACAGTCTCCAGTGAAAACACAACCACTGGTGCGACTTCACGATTATTGCCTAAAAATCAGTGATGCTTCGCAGGCGTTACACAGCTTGTGTTCTGCGCTCAAACGGCACGCTCCACTGATCCGACAGTAAAGAGGTGCAGCTGTGCACAATCACACCTTGTCACAAACTGACGCATTTCCCTTCATGTTTGTTATTATCACATTGTGGCATGGCGGCACACTTCAGTTCATCCGGTTAGTCATGCACATCCATATGAGCGTGGGCGCACACAGGGTATGGTATAGGTGTGTGACTGTGTGTGTGTGTGTGTGTGTGTGTGTGTGTGTGTGTGTGTGTGTGTGTGTGTGTGTGTGTGTGTGTGTGTGTGTGTGTGTGTGTGTGTGTGTGTGTGTGTGTGTGTGTGTGTGTGTGTGTGTGTGCGTGCGTGCGTGCGTGCGTGCGTGCGTGCGTGCGTGCGTGCGTGCGTGCGTGTGTGTGTGTGGTCTAGCATTACTATACTTGTGGGGACCTACATCTGTTTACATAGTCACGTGTGGGGACTGGCTTCCCTTATGGGGACAAAGTGGAGGTCCCCATGAGGGGGTCATTAATTTTAGGGTGAAGACTTGGTTAGGGTAAGGGTAAGGGTAAGGGTTAGGGTTAGGCATGGGTTGGTTATGGTTAAGGTTAGGATAAGTCTCCAGGAAATGCATGTAAGTCAATGTAATGTCCCCTGAAGTGATGTATACATGGTGTGCGTGTGCGTGTGCGTGTGCGTGTGTGTGTGTGTGTGTGTGTGTGTGTGTGTGTGTGTGTGTGTGTGTGTGTGTGTGTGTGTGTGTGTGTGTGTGTGTGTGTGTGTGTGTGTGTGTGTGTGTGTGTGTGAAGATGACCTGCAGAGTGAACCATGCTGACACAACGTGGACACTTCACTGGCTGTAGTAATTACCAGTTTGGCCTCGTTGAGCTGCAGGTTCACCTATGAGGTGCACCTGCTTTAAGAAAAACTCCCTTTAATTATACTGGAAATGTCTTGACATGTTTTTGTGGAAATTAGACAAATAAACCGAAGGAATTCAACATATTTTGCATGAAAAACATATATGGCTTGTCCAAGATTTGGGTGTTTGGGCATAAATACACTTGTGATTTGATACTGTAAGGAGAACATATTCTAAATCCAGCTTGTTATAATGACAACCAGTTTATTCGAGGTTGCAAAGTGTTGGTTTGTGCTTCGAGGGATTGTACACATGAGAGGATTACAGAAGATTTGGCAATGGATGACAGTCGACTCTAATAAAGTTATGATCCAGTGTGTGTGTGTGTGTGTGTGTGTGTGTGTGTGTGTGTGTGTGTGTGTGTGTGTGTGTGTGTGTGTGTGTGTGTGTGTGTGTGTGTGTGTGTGTGTGTGTGTGTGTGTGTGTGTGTGTGTTTAGTGATGCCTCCTGAAGGTACAGTAAGTCTAGTATTTGGAGTGCATAACTTTACATAATGTCGACACTTGACTTGTTTCCTGTGGCTTAAGAAATAAATATGACAGAATCCACTGTGCTACTTTCTTCAATGTTTAGTGATTAACTGCAACACTGTAAGCACATCTTATATCTAATATTAAATGATAACGATGTATTGACAGAAAAAACAAGGTTTTCAAGTCTGTTTGTCCGATTTTCCCACTTGTTTGTCAGCAGTATAACGGAACAAAACGAGTGGCCTGATTGTCATGAAAGTTGGTAGTGTGGTAGCGTTGGTCATTAAATGTTCAGACATACAGGGTGGATTCATGAATTACGATGGACCTTCATTGACATTGCAAATACTGTAGGGCATTTGTGCTCCTTTGGTGTAGTGTTGTAATTATCTGAAGAATCAGTTCCTGATATTTATGTGAACGTCCCTTCAAGCTGGAACAAAAAAAGTGCTGACTTTAAAGCTGTCGAAGTGAGAAACTCCAAACTCTCTCCCCTCTTCATTCTCTGCAGACACAATGTCAGGAAACTCACAGTTAGTTTGGCACTGCTCCAGTTCAATCATCAGTTCAACAGATTAACAAAATGCTAGAGAAAATACCTGACTTTGATTAAAAAGTCAGAGATACAAGTGGACAACGATTTCAGACAGAGGTGTGCAGCATATCTGTAAATAAAGCACCGTGTTTTGTTCCAATTTGTCAAAAAAATCAAAGTAATGTGATAAAGCGTGTAGAAGGGGTGGAAGTCATGCATTTGAATACTATTATTCCAGTTGAGACAGGATCTTCCTCTTTGATCTGACGGTGGCTTTATTAAGCAAACATCCTGTTACAATAGGAAACAGGTTTCACTGTGCTGCCATAATAGAATTATATTAAAACAAACTGCTCTGTTGTCGTCATTACATTTCTAAAAAAAAGTTCCCATGTCAAAATGCTCGTGTTTCCAGTAGCTCTAAATTAACATGAAGTCTTTCTAAAAGGTGTTAAGACGTTTCCGCGTTGTGGTACGTTTTATTTCTCGTTAACATGCAAATGTGTGCAGTCATGAGCTCCGAGATATAATCGTTTCCTCTGTAGGTGCAGGCAGGGCTGGTGGGGAAGTTTCTCTCGTGTCTCACTCCACAACCCCTGGTGTCAAAATCTGATTAGATTGTAAAGAGGGCGGTTCTGGGTGCTCAACACTTTTCAAATGTTGTGACAGCGGAGGTCAAAACCCCACTCTTTCAGACATCAGACATTAAATCCGCTCTGAGGTTAAAAGCAGAAAAAAGAAATCTCCTTTTTCACAACCCGTCATCCCCCATGAGGATTGTCCACTCTAACGAGAGGCAGATAATGGGCAGAAACATCCAATCTAAGTGTTCATTTGAAGCGCTGAATAAGCAGACAAATGAACACTCATGTCTTTCGACACTTCGTCCCTCCGATGACAGTAATATGTTCACAGTGTGAACACATTTACAAATACTGGTTTGGTTGTTTTAATTGTTTTGTGAGTCATCTAGATTCGAGTCGCTCAGGTCCTGGATGCTCTAAATTGATGACTCAGATTTCTAATGCCAGGGCACCGTTAGGGTTGAAGTAAACTCAAGTGGGAAAGCACACAACCTGGCCCCAATAAAAAACTAACAGTCTTATCTGGTAAAAGCAAATAAGATGTTCACCTCGTTAAAAACCCAATGTGCCTATTCTGTTAGTCCACATGTGCTCTCAATGTCGGTGTAGAAAGTCCTTCGTGGCATTATTTCAATGTGCGCAGTCGAGTAAAGTAGGCCTTACTGTTTTCTTTCCATAAGTAGAACATCAAGTACCTTATCTGTGGTTGTTTATTGACGTTCAGGTATCATCTAAGTGTTGGATTGTTCCTTTTAACTTCATTGGATTGTGACCTATGAAGAACTTTAGTGTAGGGTTCAGAAACTTCAAATCTGAGGCCATGAAGTGCTCAGTCAATAAATGTAGTGACTAACTTGTGATGGCCTTGACTTTTCACGGTTATCCCTAAGCACTGTATTGTAGACCTTATAAATTGCCCTGAATATCGGATTCCAGCTGTACACTTGAAATATAAATAGGCGTACACCAAATGGAAAAATACCATTTGTAGTTGGAAGAACAGTCCTGCAGCTAGAAGGTAAGGAGGACTTTAGCTGGAGTGTTGTTCAAACATGAAAGAAATTAAACCGTGTTCATTTTCATACTACTAACACCACTAAGATACAACTCAAAGTTCGTAACGTTTCTGTTTAAGTGCTGATATTTGCAGGGCTGTTTCTCAATACTTACAAAAGTTGTTAACATGATTCTGATGCAGACATACGACCTTCACGCCATACTTGCCAACCTTGACACCTCAGAAATGGAGCATGTGTGGGACCTGTACTTTACAGGAAAGGAGTGAGCAGCGGTTCCAGTTGTCGATTCTTGTTCTGTTTTCTGTAACTATCTGCCTCACCCTCTTTCGACTTTCAGTTGCGCGCGCTGCTAAAGAGACGCGCTACCATGGAAACCAAACAATGGTGTAGCTGTATTAAAGTCCGAGTGGAAACAGTCGTGAGAAAATCTGATTTTGTCAGAAATTGGGAGAAATATGACCCCGGGAGGAAACCGGGAGAGGGCAGTGAAATCGGGAGTCTCCCGCGAAAATCGGGAAGGTTGGCAAGTGTGCTTCACGCGCCTGCAGTACTGCATCTCTGGGCGCAGAAACTAACCATCGGCTCGTGGAGATTCAAAGATAAAAACAAACTCTCAGTGCAGAGAAACTTCTGACAGCTGCTGAATCAGAAGGACATGTTGCATCATGTATGCCATGTTGAATAAAACACCACCTGGTAATCAGCCCAGAGGCTACTTGTGTGCAGACCATGGTATAGAATCCATTTTTCATACCTACTGCCAATAAAGAAAAAACGACATTGAGATAAGCACAGCAATTGAAACACACCGTATACAGTTTTTCTTCATAATCATCCATTAACCAATTGTAATCACTTCCTACACAGCGATGTGAGAAGCTGTTTAACCTGTTTTGCACGATGCATTCCTTTGCACTCAATTTATGTAAGTTCCCTTTGAGCTATTTAGAGCTAATGGCATCCTAATTGCACTCCCATTCCACCTGAGTGAGCCCAAAAAAAGAAATGATGGTGGAGTTATAACTGGCTGCTGATTAATATGATAGGAAAGTAGAACATGAAGAAGGGTTAAGGATAATTTAAGATATTTTAAAGTGTACTGAGTGTGTCTGTATGTGTACAGATATACCCATGATATGCTATTTGTATTTATCAGTTGTATTGTCTATATATATATCTTGAGGATTGCATTGATGCGTAGTTATCTCTCAGCAGTGGGGGGGGGGGGGGGGGGGTGACTGCTCGGTCAGTAGGATGTACCTCTGCAGTTTAGCCTGGAGGGAAGTAATGGAGCTTCCTGTGAAGGAAACTTCTGGAGCAATGGAGACTTTGATGGCAAACACTGATGGTTTATTTGGAGCATCGGCCGGAGAATTCACAAGACATGTGCCAAACCAATTCTAAAGATCTCTTCCCCAGACCCGTGTATTTAGCTAGTTCTGAGAGAATACTCAACATAGTGCATAACAAGATAAAGCACTATTATATAACACCTCTATCAGCTGATGCCAACAGATAGATAGATTAGATCAGGGGTCTCAAACTCAAGGCCCGGGGGCCAAATCCGGCCCGCGACTTCATTTTATGTGGCCCCGCAAGAGCTTGCAAAGAATATAATACGTTTATTATACGGTTAAATGCCGATGTACAGAAGCAGGTTGCCCATAAACTACATGTCCCACAATGCATCTCGTTTTGTGACATGCCACTGAAGAGACTTGCAATTATTTGCCCTGGACTTCTGCTTTCAGATGTAGTTAATTACTAAGTTATTACCCTATCCGATAATAATCCAATTCAGAGGCAATAATGTAATATAATTAGGGCCGGGACTTTAACGCGTTAATTAAGATTAATTAATTACACAAAAATTAACGCATTTTAATCGCATTTGAATCGCACTTATTTTTGCACAGCGGAACGTTTCTCACTGGATGAGTTTCAGGCGTACCGATTATACTGGAGCACCAACTAACGTTCATGACTTCAGCATGGGACTTCAAACAACAACAAACCACGGTGAACAATAGTCAAACATGAACGAACAAGCTGATGAGACCGCTTTGGTCGGCCCCGTGGATGGGACATTTTGTTTTAAAAAACGGAAGGATGGAAGCGTCGATAAGAGCACGGTTGTGTGCAAATTATGCAAAAAAGAATTTGCATATCACCGCAGCACATCAAGCCTAAAGTATCACCTAAATGCAAAGCATGTAGCAGCAGCTAGCGTGGACGTTAGCCCGACTCCGAGTGCAAGGAACCACACCCTGACCCAACCCACACTCAACCAGATGACTGGTTTCAGGGCCAGGATAAGTAAGTCCACGTCTGAGAGAATAACCAGCTCCCCGGCTCACTGGATTGGCTCGACATTAAGGACTGCCCGATGGCCCGGGGCCATCTAGTATTTAGCTCGGGCAATGAAGCCTCACCTGCTGGTTGCCCGATCGGGCAATCTATCATGCCAGTATATCATGCAGCTCGCGGATCCACTAATGAGTGACCCGACAGTAAAACTAAACATATCTATAACTAGTTTAGGTAGTTTGAGAGGTCATTAAAATAGCTATATTCTAACCTGAAGTGTGTGTTTTGTCCGCTCACCGCTACATGTGCTTATGCAGAGCTGCGTGTCGAGTCTCGACTCGTCAGCAGCAGCTGATCTCTCTCTCCCGTCAGATTAGACTTCACTCGCGTTTATGTCCATATCGATCAGATCCAGCTAGTTCTAGCTAATGATATGACTACCTGCTTATTAAAAGACAACTACACAATAAGTGTCGCTATGCAACTGGATGAGGCCACAAAGTATAGCGCAGCATTATGCATTTGTTTACATGCCCACCGGAACCCCGAGGCATTACCAACAGATCAACGCACAATCAACCCAGACAGGACATCTCTTTCTCCACATTAAGTGTTACGGCCCCTACACACGGCGGCGTGCGTTACCGCTTGGCGGTGGGCGTGTCTTGAGCTTGGGGAATCAACGCGAGCAGCCCGACCAACAACCAACCACATGAATGTCCCGCCCCGGACATACAAAGCAAAGCGTTCATGCTACATCCATGCTGGCTAAATATACTGTCTATGCTTGCTAGCTGTCCATTCAAACGAAATACACTGGATATAAACTCCCCAAACAAGCGAACACCTACCAGTTTCCCCCACTGCCTCTGCCACCTCCCCCCATGCCTGGCTCCTCCGGTTTGTATCCCTGTATGTTCCCGACCGCCACGATCATTTTCTCCTCCTTTTGTTGACATATGGGAAATAACTGCGGTCTGGCTCTCCCAACATACACCCGGTTTGATTGGCTACTGCTTGTACTGTCAGATTTACATACGAGGGATTTGATTGGCTGACGCCTCCGTCGAGGCGGCAAAAGTAGAACATTGCTCTACTTTTGCAGCGAGCACCTCGAGAGAAGCTACGCTTTACTACCAGAATGCAGTTCGGCGAATCGTGACGTCACCCCATTCAAAGTGAATGGGTAGAAGCGTTGAAGCGGCAACGCACGCCGCCGTGTGTAGGGGCCGTTAGACATTAGAGTTGACTATTCTTGTCTGTCACATACTCTTCTTGTCGGTCACATAAGTGGCACAACTGAAGCGGTATTGCTCTAAAGGGAAATTATTTTGACCGAAGATATTTAGATTTGCTGGCTAACAGGAACTCTGACGTGTGCTTCGCGGATGCGCTCGGCTCCTCTCGACTGCTGCTCGGGTCTGCTCGGTCAGCTTCCGGATGAGGAGGCATTCGTTCGACCAACTTACAGTAGTTAACATTACAAACATTTTTAACAGGGGCCATAATAGTGTAAATAACGTTTGTTTTGGCAGTTATAACTGAATGTAATGTTTTCTACTTTTTTCCATCTGGGAAGGCATTTGCCCCCCAAACCCTTCGTGCCATTTCGTCCGTGTGCATTTTTCAGGGCAATCTCTATTGGGCTCACGGCCATCTGTAAATTAGCTTAGATGGCCCACAGGGCCATCTCCCAAAATCCTTAATGTCATGCACTTGGACTGTAGACCACTTGGAGTAAAATCCATGTGAAAATTGCTTCTCACTGTTCTCAGGTCAAATATGTATATTTGATTAAAAATGCGATTAATTTCGATTAATTAATTATAAAGCCTCTAATTAATTAGATTAATTTGTTTAATCGAGTCCCGGCTCTAAATATAATACATTATTTTATATATATATTATATATTTATATAGTTACGACCGGCCCTTTGAGTGCAACCTTTATGCGAATGTGGCCTGCAATGAAATTGAGTTTGACACCCCTGGATTAGATAGATTAGTACTTTATTGATCCCAAATTGGGAAATGTTTGCATTGCAGCAGCATAAAAAGACAAGGCAATGTACATGTAACAGAGGTGATCTCTGGGGCCATAGATCTCGGCCTCCGTCACGGATTGTGTAGCTTCGTTGGTGGCGAAGCGTAGTTGGTGCATCTGTCTGTGTTTTAGTTTGTCTGTCGCTGTTTGCTGGTTTTATTCTGAAAAGTGTTCCCCTTCCCCGTGTCAGTTACGGCTGATTGTGTGCACCTGGTGCCCAGTGTGGTCTCCTCCCCCCTCACCTGTGTCTTGTTGGTTTGATTAGTCTGTGGGTGTTTAGGCTCTGTGTTCTGTGTAGGGGAGATCCTTGTTGCTGGTGACTGTGTGCATGTGGGCAGCAATATTGAGGCTGTGATTTAATAAATGCCCACACCGGGTTATATTTGACCTCTCTGCCTCTGCCTCCTTGCTTGGTCGGGCCGCTCAATTGTCAGCTTCACAGTACATAAGAGAATTAAAACAGTGGAAATAAACAATCCAAAATATTTCTGAATTATAAATTAAATAGCATTAAAAAGTAAAAAAATATACATGTGGAAATGCATGTGGAATGTAGGCAGGAATAAGGAGACAAAACACTGAGAGCACTGCAGCTCAAAGTTTCAGGCCTGTTCTCATAAGGACAGTAAAAACTGATACACTGGGTCAAAGTTATGGGCCTATAGGAAAACATTTCCCCAACACTTCCGTTACCGAAGCATTGTGTTTTCCGCTCTGACAGCAGCCATCACTAAGAGAACCCCCTTTAACACCATTATGAGAGCGGTCCATTACTATAAGAAAGGACTGACATGTTTAACAAGCAGCTTTGATGGGCCGTCACTTGAAGAGCAAACGTGTGAATATGTAAATGAAGCCTCTTCTGCCCCTCTTGACGGTGGTGGAGGCCAAAGGCTGTTTCCTCAATTTACCCATTATGCTCTCAGCACACTTTGTTCGGAGCCTACTGTCAACTGTTGCCTCTATTTATGCTCTTAGCCAATAATTAGGTCAGGTTAATGTGCTGGACTTAATTCCCCATTGTCTGTGGTAAAACATTAGCCACATTAGCAACCTGATGTCTTTTCTGTGCCGTTTACCTTTGCGTTGACCAGTGATGTACCTGAACGAGTTCAATGAACGATCGTTCATAAACGCGTTCATATTTTGGGCGAACGTGAACTGAACGTACTGTATTTCCGCTCGATGAACGTAATTGAGAACGCGTTCATTCTCAGAGCTGTATAACGGCGTTCAAAAGTGCGTTCATTCTCAGCACTGTATTATAACGGCGTTCAAAAGTGTGCCAGATTTCATATGCCTTTCAGCCGAAACCCCAGTTAAAACACACCGTAAACAGGCTTCAAAATAATGCGGAAAACCACCCAATCTGGCAACAGCAAGCTGCCTGTGATGCGTACGCGCCTGTCACCCGTGGCTGTCGCACTAAAATAAAAATATACTAAATATATCAGACTCCTCACAACAAACAGTGTGGAACCGCGGAACCGGCGAGCATTGAATGAATGAATGAATTAGTATGGACGAAGCCGAGAGCAGCTGGAGCAGCACTCGCTCAGAGTGAGACTCTACGGCAGGGGTGGGGAACCTCCGGCCTCCGGGCCGTATACGGCGTGTACGGCCCTGATTTGTCAAATATCCATAAATTAAAAGAAAATCTGCTTACAGTTGTGTTTGGGTGTTGAGAGATGTGTCCATAGATCTCCTAATGTTGCTCTCAAAGTGCACCAGATTGATGCTTTTAACTTCAACATTTAAAAAAAAATCTTCCCAGGGGAGCACGCCACACCCTGCACGTGCATGCATACGCGAGTCATGGTGAGATATCTGGATTAAGAGGTTGCTTTTTCTTTGCACAGAATGAAATGAATGGGCTGTGATTTTAGTTTGTTTAAGCAGAGGTCAATAACTTGTACGGCCCTCTGAGGATATTGTAAAAATTGAAATGGCCCTTGAGAGGAAAAAGGTTCCCCACCCCTGCTCTACGGCGTCGGCGTATGAGCATTTAAAAGAGTTTTACGTTAAAGTCAGTACTGACTCAGACGGAAAAAATCAAACGTTTGCCTGTAAACTGTGTCCGCCCGGTTTGAAAAAGCAAGTCCGTACATCAACGACGTCAACAACAAACCTTAAACGGCACATTGAGAATAAGCACACGACTAGCCTTTCACGGTATGTGTGAGTGGCGAATAAAAAATAGAGCCAAAACAGATCCACTACCACCCAAATCCCATTGACATCGTACAGGAGACAAATAATAGCTCGCAGCAACGTATTGAAAAAAGAACTATAAACTATAAATTAGTTCATTTTTGAAACCATGAACTTTAGTTCAACATTTTGATTTATGAACTATGAACTGAACTAGTTCATTTTAAAATGTGTGAACTGTGAACTGAACTAGTTCATGTAGAAAGTGAACTTTCCCAACACTGGCGTTGACACATTAACATTTGTGTGTTACTATGGAATCATCGAATGCTGAGGGTACATTTAGGGACATCACAATAGCCGCTTTCACAACAAGTACTTTGCTGTACTTAGTGCCGGCACTTATTACCCCCATGGCACTAAGAACAGATCGCGTTCACTCCGGAATAAGTTCCCTGAGGGAAGATTAGGCAAATTAAGCCACATCACTTCGTCTTCTTCTGCTTTGGGTTTACTGGCAGGCCGCAACCCACTTCACGGCGTATACTGCCGCCCGGAGTCCCCGGCCGGAAGTCCCCGGAGTTGGGGACTGGCTTCAGTAGAAGCTGCTGGGAGTCCCAGCAGCTTCTCCTGAAGCCTTCTGAGTAAATCGCCAGAACGCCGACACCTCCTCATCTCCACCGATCAGAAATTTGTACTTTTTTCTCCACAGGATAGTACCACCTCTCTAGCAGGCACTAAACATGGGGGTAAAATTTCCCGGCACTAAGTAATCTTTTTGGTGTGAACGCAAAATAAGGGGTACTAAAGGAACTAAACGGGAAAAGTACGGGGAAAAGTACTCCGGTGTGAACGTGCCTTATGTAACACTCATGCCGCTATTGGCTAGCGCCACAACACATTGTACGTGATAAGGGGCGGGACATCTCTTAGCGGTTGTCCAATCACAACAGAGCTCTGGTTTCAGACAGAGGCTGAAAAGAGGTGCAGCAGTATGGGAAAAATAAAGAGATTTTTTAACATTAAAGCATGGAGACATGTCAGAGTAGAGGCACTACATACTGATATACACCTGAACATCAGTAGGAGAGGACTCTTTAAAGTAGAGACACTACATACTGATATACACCTGAACATCAGCAGGAGAGGACTATTTAAAGTAGAGACACTACATACTGATATACACCTGAACATCAGCAGGAGAGAACTCTTTAAAGTAGAGACACTTCATACTGATATACACCTGAACATCGCAGGAGATGACTCTTTAAACTAGAGACACTACATACTGATATACACCTGAACATCAGCAGGAGAGGACTCTTTAAAGTAGAGGCACTACATACTGATATACACCTGAACATCAGCAGGAGAGGACTCTTTAAAGTAGAGACACTACATACTGATATACAGCTGAACATCAGCAGGAGAGGACTCTTTAAAGTAGAGACACTACATACTGATATACACCTGAACATCAGCAGGAGAGGACTCTTTAAAGTAGAGACACTACATACTGATATACAGCTGAACATCAGCAGGAGAGGACTCTTTAAAGTAGAGACACTACATACTGATATACACCTGAACATCAGCAGGAGAGGACTCTTTAAAGTAGAGACACTACATACTGATATACACCTGAACATCAGCAGGAGAGGACTCTTTAAAGTAGAGACACTACATACTGATATACAGCTGAACATCAGCAAGAGAGGACTCTTTAAAGTAGAGACACTACATACTGATATACACCTGAACATCAGCAGGAGAGGACTCTTTAAAGTAGAGACACTACATACTGATATACACCTGAACATCAACAGGAGAGGACTCTTTAAAGTAGAGACACTACATACTGATATACACCTGAACATCAGCAGGAGAGGACTCTTTAAAGTAGAGACACTACATACTGATATACACCTGAACATCAGCAGGAGAGGACTCTTTAAAGTAGAGACGCTACATACTTTTCCAGAATATGTCACACAACTTATGTAGTCAAGGATGGAAGTCTTTATTTTGTTTATAACTTCTACACCCAGCGAAGAGCCCAAGAAAGCTCTTAATCAAACCATGCCACAATGAGGGCAATACCATTACTGGTTATAGCACATCGCGTTTTGCCAAGCTCCAGATGGACGATATAAAAAGTCAGGTCAAAAAGCACGACCTGACCTTTAAGCAGGTTGCAGTGACGTCGAACCGAGAACATCAAACCCCCTTTCTTCCCTTGCATAAGTGTATGTTATAAAAGAACTTATGCATTTTAGTTCACATTTTTGCTTTATGTTACGTTATAATTTCTGCATTCAGCTGTATCCCGCTACTTAAACCACAAGTTACATATATAGACTATTCTGCACAGTTTCTATTATATTCTGTTTCTATAATATTCTATTTGATTGTATTTACTTGTACTATTTGATCTGTTTTATTATGTTGCTTTGTTGGAGGAGCCTGTGACCTAAGATTTTCATGCACACATGACAATAAAAGCCTTGAAACATCCATAATCATACTTCCTGTTGCAATAGAGATTCAAATACTTTCTTATCCTTGGCTTGTATGCAGATGTAAGACAATCTAGTACATGAATGGGTTCGAAAGGTAGGAGTGGATGAAGTGGAGGTTTCTAAATCACTGAACCATCTGTGTAACTGGACACATCTGTTTGCAAACACTTGGCATACAATATGTCCAAAATATGAGACAAAATGTGACGAAATCAATGCATAAACAAGGAAGTCATAGGAAATCCATGTGTTTCAAGATTTCCAGGCTTTAGCAGGATTACCATTCGCCTATTTTAAAAAGCACGAGTGCATTCATGCCTGCTTTTCAAAACTGTAAAGTGTTTTTACAGTTTACTTTTAATCAATGACCTGCGCTCACAATGTCCCTCTCTTCGGATGTCACTCAAAAGCCTAAATCCATAACCAACACAAAAAAAATGGTCAGCTTCAAACTGTCGCTTCAAGCAAACACTGTGATAATAACAGCGGATAATTCCCCCAGCACATAAATCGCTCTCCTCCGCGGGAACAAAGTATTTTGTACAATAAATGATGGGGCTGTTAACATTTCAACACTTCCATAATGCTTGTCATCCTTCAATCCCTAGGAGACAATCACTTCACCTGATGCACAACAGAAAACTCTCTTTCCATATTTCAACATATTATGAATTTCAATTGACACCGTACTGAACTCTCAATTGTTCTGTTGATGCGTTCACATCAAAGAAAAGAAAAGCTTGTCCCCAGATATGTTAAGTCACTTTGTTTCATAGCAACTCAAGTACAATACTCATAATACTTAAGTACTGCTTTCTCTTCAAGGTAATTAGTAAGAATATTGCGAGCATATTGCTTTGAATGTTAGCTGGTAGCCGCACACATTGAATTACTCCTCTCACCTTTTCCTGAAAGTCACAGAAATTAGGAATCACAGCAGGAATGGAATGACTCCACTGTCGGAGCAATGCCTCCACTTTATTATACTCCATAGTTCACAGCACTTTTCCATCATACTGGGATGCATCCCATAGTTTTGCAGATGGCTCGTGCGTACATCTGCAGAGCAAAAGGTGTTACAATCAGCTCCTCCACAAACTGCCAATTTGATCCTGCTGCTGGCCGGAGATAAACGCAGGCAGTGTTTTTGTAAATCAGGGGTCAGCGGGACCAAAGGCACGGAAATAAAAGTTCTTAAGAGTCTTTTGGAAATGTTGAAGTGGCATCTTGGTGACATGCTGAATGACCTCTTTTACACCCATTGGCAGGTGAAGAAGAAAGTTCTCAGCTAAGTGCAATAGGAGGAAGGGGTTTGTGGATTTGGAGTTGAAAAGGCGAGTTTTGATGGATGTTTTAGATGAGAGTTGAGAACATTCGCTGGCATTTGACTGACAGTAAATACAAATTCGGAAGTTTTCGTCAATCACATCAGAAACCGTGCAATTTGTTATCTACAAAGAGCACAGTTACGTTGGGCAGACACGCAACAATTACATAATGTTATTGGAGAACGATGATCAGCTTCGACTTATGGTTTATTTGGGGGTCGATGTCCGGCATAGGCGGAGTTTGACATTTGCGCTTGGGGGGGCAAACCTTTTTTACTGAAGTCAGTACACAGTCCCAACTATTGCGGGGGTGCTACGGATACAGTAGCAATAAAGCCAGCGCTCACCGCACTGAGTATGACTTTCCCACATACGAACACAACTCGTCCCGTCATGCACGCCTCATGCCCGCCGTACACACACTCATATGGAAGGGGAGGTCTCTCCCCCCAACAATAGTGCATTACATAACTGTAAAACGTATCATAACTCTGCACATCTTATACTTATTTGATAATTACTATATCCCTTGGTTACTTGAACACGAAACATGATATTATTCAGATTTGTATTGTAACGATCATTTTATTACATCTATTAAAATATTGATATACGAAATATTTGTATTGGAACAGTTTTAGACGTAGTAATGCTGTAACATATTTCAGCCACTAGGGGCAATGCCCACCCTGCCCCCCGCAAAATCCGCCTATGATGTCCGGTCAGTCTGCTGGTGGATGAATGGCAGGAAGCAGGCAAACACTGAAACTTTCCTTTGCTTGTCAATGTTTTAGATTGTAATTCAGCATCTACAGCCACTACTTTAACTTTTAACATTACACATGCTTGCTTTGATGATTGATGTGAACCTCATTAACATCATAGTTTAGCTGTGATTAAGTGTGTCCCACGGACGTACATGATTGACTGTCTGGGTCCCATTTATCTCCGTCATCACTGTGGAGGAAAGTAAAGAAAATCATAACTTTGGATCTCTTTTTTTGTTTTGTTTGACGGGCAAAATACGACACAGCAGCTTTTAGGAATCAAAACACTTTTGACGCAGCCTTCTTGTGTTGTGCTTTTCACATATTATTATAATGTCCCTATTATGGGAGAATTTTTTTTAAATGTTGCTATGCATGGTGCTATTTAGATCTCCATTCAAATATGGTTTCATAATAAACATATTAACTTATGTTATACAATGATTAACAAACTTGTAAATAAGTTCATGGCTGGACAAACTCTGCCTTTTTTTGTTGCAAATTAATGCTTTTTAGTTTGCCTTTCCTTTGTCCCAAACTATTGGCTGATTAAATCTGCCTAATAACTGATTAGCAGAGAAAAGAAAGGGGACACGACACTGACTCGTTCAAAGTAGAATACTGTAGCTAATTTAAAAGCACATACTAAAAAAATAGTGGGCCGGTTTCCTGGCTTCAGAGTCGCTGTACTGATCCTTGATTATTTTCAGCAATTCAACTCGATCTGATGATGCTCAGCAGCTGCTATTAGAGAAACAACTAAATTAAAGCTTTGTAGGTCAAGAATATGGACATCATTACCTTGTGCCAGAGCCACAATCAATCCTGGCCCTCGCTGTGCGGCCTACACAAACACAATGTCAGACTTAGTAACAAAGATGAACAATCAGTCTGATTATCCAACCAAGATCAGAGTGGTGGGTTGAAAATGCAAATGCTCAGGAAATGTGATATTAGCATCCATATTGGCTTACATTAGGTGTGTTGTGCACAAAGCTGGAGGATCATGTGAGTAGGATGAAGGGCTTTGTAAAGGAAATGGCATTGTGCCTGTCATGAAATGTATCAAAGAAGTATATTTAGTGTGACTTCACCCATTGGTTTATGGACTTTAGTTCAGAGCCTTGAGTTTGGCAATTTTGCCCGAAGACATCTTGTTTTTTGGAATGAGAAGTGACAAGAGGTTGGACCTAAAGACAACCAAATGCTGAACCGAATATTGTGAGGCCACCAAAGTGTTACAAATTATTTCAAACAATGTAAAACAAACTGTGAAAGGGTTGAAGTTCTAAGACAAAAATGTGGAAAACCCACAGACCGTGGAAACAACCTGCCACTCAAAAGCTAGCCCCGCTCGAAAGCATGTCTTGTGTTTTATTCTAAATGGGACCATCATTTACAAAATGAACATTGTGCTATATTGGAAAGTACTTAAAACTAGAGATTGGAACCATTAATTAGTCAGGAAAATATTTGACATGATAAATTAAGAAAAAGTAAGATAGTTATCTCATAGACTACATTCAGCCTTCTTTGCCCCTAGAAATGATAAAGATTTGCGTCACTTCCATTAGCTTGTCAATGTAACCTGTAGGTTGACTCTTGGACTTCATCTTCTCTGTAGATAATGATTCTTCTTTGAAAATAATCCATGTGAATACACAGCAATTGTTAAGATATTTAAAACTGGACCAAAGTGCCGCATGGACAAACCATCCAGCCACGTGAAAGCTTTAAGTTGATGTGTTCGCAGGAGTAAATAAGTAAGTAATTTTACTATAAGCACTGGTCTTTGTTTGTTTTGTGTATTTCGACTTAAAATATCATTGCTGGCACTTCTCTGCATAAAGTTGATAGCTTCAAATATCTCGGTGTATGGCTAGACTCTGAACTTTCATTTAAACTACATAATAAAGCATGTAATACAAAAAGTCTTGGTTCTTGGTTGTCCTTTCCGTACACATCAATACACAATGTATAACCAACTTAAATGGCCTTCTTTAAATGTAAGAAGACACACGCATTGGCTTCAGCTGATATTTAAATGCATTTATCTTAACTATCCCCTTATTTAAAGCAGTATTTTGTACCCTATTCGCCAAATCATCAAGTTAGACATTCAGTTCAGATTTATTTCTCTGTCCCCTCTGCAAAAAAATTGATTGGCTGAAGAGCGTTCATGTTCAAAGCCCCAACAGACTGGAGCACCTGCTGCTATTAGATCTCTTGCATCATTGGGTTTATTTAAACATGCATTATCATCTCACATTCAACTGGTCTGGTCTGGTCTTGTTATTAACTGATATTGATGAAACTGATTTGCTCGACTGTCTCTCAAATTGTAATGATTGTATGCATTGCTTGAATTTTACTTAACAGACTGTATGTGGTTTGTCTTGTGTGTCATGTTTTGCATTTTGTCTTTTTGTTTAAGTCTGTAAGTTGTTGCTGTTGTCGGGAGCCCCTTAAAAACAAGATGGTGCATCTCAAGAGGTTTATCCCAATAAATACAAATGTCTATATATTGCGCTGCCAATTTTGGAGCCCTAACCCTAGCCCTAACCTAACCCTAGCCCTAACCCTAACCCTAACCCTAGCCCTAGCCCTAACCCTAGCCCTAACCTAACCCTAACCCTAACCCTAGCCCTAACCCTAGCCTAGCCCTAACCCTAACCCTAGCCCTAACCCTAGCCCTAGCCCTAGCCCTAACCCTAACCCTAGCCCTAACCCTAGCCCTAACCCTAACCCTAGCCCTAACCCTAGCCCTAACCCTAGCCCTAGCCCTAACCCTAACCCTAGCCCTAACCCTAGCTCTAGCCCTAACCCTAACCCTAGCCCTAACCCCCAGGCCTAGCCCTAACCCTAACCCTAGCCCTAACCCTAGCCCTAACCCATGGCATTTGAACGTATTTTAAGTTATTTTAAAGATGTGTGTTGACAAAGAAGTCTTGCTGGGGGAATAAACATAATTGGTACCAAGTCACAACACAAGAATGTTCCCATTTGATAAGTTCATGTTTTCCAGGACATTCTGGAAAACTTGGTATTTCAGAACAAAAGATCGAGCAAACGATCTTGATGCCTCACTGGTATTAAACTGTGACCGTACACAGCGACTGTATTCCCGGGGAAGAACTCTATACAACTAAACCCATTAATCACGGACCACAACATCAACACGCTGGGCAACAAAATAAATGTTTTCTTTGTTTTTTGGGGTCGACGGTGGTTTCACTGGAGCATTGATTCATTGCGGTTTACGAGAACAAAAACGACTCAAACCACAAACAGAGACTTAGTCCCAACCTTTTGGGATCCAACCTTTTTGAAGCCAACTATTGACAGTCTTTTTATGTTGTATTAATGATGATGGAGGTCCTTGTTTGACCCCGAATGTGGCCTGATGGATAAATCGTTTGACCTTGTAATTCATGCATTAACTAAACCTAATGTTAACCTTAATATTACACGACTATTTAACTAATTGCACTGGCTGTCAAGGAGATCATGCCTGGAAAAACGAGCTGATTAAATCTGCCTAATTAACCATTAGAGGAGAAAAAAGAGGGACACACTCCTGATTCATTCATAGTTCATACTGTAGCCTAGTTAGTGTGAAAATACAAAGATATGAAACACATATTGGGTTAATTCCCTGGCCTCTGAGTCGCTGTAGATACCCCTGATTATTTTCAGCGATTAAACTCAATCTGATTTGTTTCTGGAAGGGTTGAAAAAGGGCCAATAAAAGCTAATGAAAGGGCTTTCATTATTGTTCTAACTAATTCCCTCTACTGCCATAAAACAGAGACAGATCGATTGTTCATTTGGAAACTCTTTCATTAACTTTAGAATAACGAGAGGGAACATTACCTCTGGTGTGCAGCTTAATGATTTGTTTGAGAGAACTGTAACTCAGAGACCAAAGATCCTTTCATTCCTCACAGCTGTCAAACTTTCCCCAAGTGAGACACCAAAGCCTTGACCTTTTGGAGATCCTGTCTGACCTTCTCTGACCTCAAATACTCTGGTCCCATTGGAGCAGCCTCCGCTTCAAACACCTGTTACACAGCTGAGCTCTGTTCATTCAAGGTTTCATCATGTGTGCCATTGACATGTATTTGATTAGATTTACTTCGAATGTGTAAAACAATAATACAAACATGAGAATTATTATACAATACAAAATGAATCAGTGTCAAATTGATATACAAAAATATTATTGATTCTAACATAATCTACTTAATTACACATCCGAAAAGGGGTGGGAAGAATTGTACACTTATTTAATCCCACCCCTTCTCCCAAAAATTAAATTACTGACGTATATATATATTTTTCTTTTCTTAAAGAAATACATTTGTCATTGAAAAACCAAAACATGAAACAACAAATAAATAAACAGATACATAAACAAACAAATAAACAAACACATACACGACAGAGGTACATTATATTCAAGAAAAGATAAAATAACAAACCTAATAAATAAATCAAATCTAATCAAATCAAGTTTTTTATATAACACATTTTTAAAACGATTTTCGGTAAATAAATAAACTGCAAAACACCCCGTTATAATTAAACAACGTCATCTTGTTAAAATAGTGTCCTTTTTTAAAACAGTTTTAAGTTTGGACGTCCCTTGAGCTCCTCAAATGTACATTTATATTGTAATATAGAAGACTGTTCACCCAGGACAAGAGACAACATCAGATGTTTCCGCAAACGCCTCAGAACAACATATGTTTGGTAATAACGATGGGACCAATGGAGAAGGTCAGTGTCATTGTAGGGATCAACGAAATGTCAGTCTTTGCAACAGCTGTCTTCTGTTTCTGAACAACAGTTTATATATATATTAATAAACTAACCCTAAGCATGATTACACTTGTTACCAAACCTTAAGCACAAGTTTGTTACTATACCATGACAATAAATATTTTCTAAGCCTAACTATTTAGTTATAATAACCCAAATCTGAATATTTTTCCTCGACATATCAGTGTTTTCTTTCTGTTGAAACTCACCAAAGAGGTGTCATATCATGAAACAGCGATTTGTAAAGTTTTTGGATAAATGATGGCGTCTTGTCGATAGATGGGTTAAAATACACTTGTTTATATTGCTCCAGAGTAGTGTCAAATGTTATCTTAGTCTTAGCCCTTTATCAAATGTAATTTTTTTACAATATCTTTTCAAGTCTAGGTTGATTAAAATGTGTATATTTCATCTTTTAGTCTAGTTTTTAGTTAAAGGGGACCTATCATGCGAAATGCACTTTTTGATGTCTTTTATACATCAACATGTGTCCCCGGTGTGTCGGGGAACTCACGCAGCGTCAGAAAATAAAACCCTCTCTCTTTTCCTCCGTACCCAAATCTCTAAAAACGGGGAACAACGGAGCTGATCCAGATTTGCGTCCGATATGACGTAATATCTGAAACGTGGACCCACGGCCCAATCAGAAAGTTGCTATCAGAAACAATGCCCGACTGCTTTGGACATAATATGGTCGGTGTTTACATTAGCATCGCTAAGACTCAGAGCTAACCTGTGCTGGAGAGCATGTGTGTGAAGAAGCAGGAAGTAAAAAGGAACTCACCTTGTGGTATAACCGGCAAGAGAGAAAGCCTTTGAGCTCCAGACTGTTTCAGATCCTTGATAATCCATGATATGGCGTTTCATCACGGCAGCATTTAGTTTAGACAGTAGCTGCCGGGTCCCGCATGAGTTCAGACCCCTCCTTTTTTTGTATACATTTTTTTTTTTTTAAAAGCTTCATTCCCCAAATCAGCACTTTTGAAACAGGAAGTGAAATAGAGGGATATGAGGCATGGCTAGAATGGGTGATCTTTTGAGAAAAACACTTCAAAGACATGTTTTTTATATATTTGTATATATCTGAGACCCATGCTATTGCCTACAAATAGCATGATAGGTGACCTTTAAGTTAGTTCGCTAGGAGGTAAAGCATGGAGGAAGTGATTCTGTCAGTAGCAATAAGTACAATTATAAATTAATAAACCAATGTGGTGTTCACTCCCCACGTAAATATAAAAGTGTGAATAAAGCAACAAGTAAAGTGGGTGTTATTTTGGTTCCAACAATGCGATGCTTTAGAACCGGCGAGGCCTTTGGAAGCCCACACGTTTCTCGTTTTATGTTTTTTGGTCGTTGAAATGTTTTCATCCTGACAACATGTCATCAATTCAGGAAATGAGAGTCCCTTGGCATTTTGAAAGGACAACGGATGAGATTTGTTTCAGTTCACTACTCAGCGATGTAAGATGCAGTGGCCTTTGAGTTAAAAGAAGCGGGGGAAAAGGTTGCTAAGGACACAAATGGAAATGAAATTATAATTTCGATTTCAAGAAAATACTCTATGTCAACATCCATAAACATTCATCTGTTTGCATCTTGCAAATTATTTATCTAATATATCATATTCAATTTACTTGTATACTTATTAGTATACAGACTCTACTTGCACTGTTTCTAATTTATTAGTGTTTACTTGCACATATCAAAACATTCTATTGCACTTTTTTATTTGTTGTATCTCCTATATATATATTCATGTTGCATAGTTGGAGGAGCCTGTGACTTAAAGGTTACCTATTATGCAAAATCCTCTTCTTCATATCTCTTCTACATCAACACGTGTCCCCTCTTCTCCACGTCTCTTCTACATCAACATGTGTCCCCTCTTCTTCATGTCTCTTCTACATCAACATGTGTCCCCTCTTCTTCATGTCTCTTCTACATCAACATGTGTCCCCTCTTCTCCATGTCTCTTCTACATCAACATGTGTCCCCTCTTCTTCATGTCTCTTCTACATCAACATGTGTCCCCTCTTCTTCACGTCTCTTCTACATCAACATGTGTCCCCTCTTCTTCACGTCTCTTCTACATAATAATAATTTTTTATTTTTAGGCGCCTTTCATGACACCCAAGGACACCGTACATTTAAAAAAAAAAAAAGATTATAATAATAATAAATAAAATAAAAGCTAATAGGCAACAGAACAAGATAAAAACACAAACAGGAAATCATGGAGGAGACAGTCAAGTGGACACAAATGAAACATATAATGGGGAGCACTACAGTGAGTAAGCAGATTTGAACAGGTGGGTTTTTAATTGGGATTTGAATAAGGTGATTGTGTCTGACTGTCGGATGTGCGGGGGGAGGGAGTTCCAGAGTCTGGGAGCAGTGCAGCTAAAAGCCCAAGCACCCATGGTGACGAGGCGTGGGGTGGGGACGGTCAGCAGACCAGCAGAGGAGGAGCGGAGGGAGCGAGAGGGGGTGTACTCCTGAAGAAGGTCAGCCAGATAGGGGGGGGCCAGGTTATGTAGGGCTTTGTAAGTGAGCAGTAGGTTTTTGAAGTTGATACGGAATTGAACGGGGAGCCAGTGGAGTTGGATGAGGATGGGGGTGATGTGTTCGGAGGCCTTGGTGCCGGTGATGATCCGGGCTGCGGAGTTCTGTATGATTGACATCAACATGTGTCCCCTCTTCTTCACGTCTCTTCTACATCAACATGTGTCCCCTCTTCTTCACGTCTCTTCTACATCAACATGTGTCCCCTCTTCTCCATGTCTCTTCTACATCAACATGTGTCCCCTCTTCTTCATGTCTCTTCTCCATCAACATGTGTCCCCTCTTCTTCATGTCTCTTCTACATCAACATGTGTCCCCTCTGTGGAAAGAGACTCTGAAAGTTTCAGGAACAAAGATTTTCTCTCTTTTTGATCCATTTCTATAAAAACCTGTCTGAAAATGAGCTGATCAGATTTTGGCCACTTTATGATGTCATAACGATGTGTTGTCTCGTGTACCCATTAGCCAATCAGCAACCAAGGTAACCCCCCCCCCCCCCCCCCCTTATCACCTGAATCTCCTCTAGAGCACCATTGTGTTCTTTTTAACCAAATATCTCTCAGAGGGGCGTGGGGAGGGGCTCCTTATTTTCATCTAAAGCACATGTGTCAAACTCAAGGCCTGGGGACCAAATCCGGCCCTTGGTGGATTTCATTTCGGCCCGCAGGATAATCTCTAATTCCTATTAGATCTGGCCCGCCGGTATATCGCACACACACCTTCACTCCATCCTGAGGGTCTCCTCCGCTCAGAGCCTGAGCCCAAACATTGATGACCTTGCTCCCAAGATGAGATGCCAAGTATCTGAGCTAGCATCACAGAGCAGCACACTGAGTTCAATGGATGCTTCCTTCTGCACTTTCTCTCACGACAACAGGGCATGTTTGGTTTTCTCTTTGAGGGGAATAGTTTTGTTGAAGCTGTTGTTGGCCTGTGGGAAAATGTACTCATAAGAAATGACTCTGGAGAAGCTGCAGATAGAGCCATAAGAAATGAATGCAGCTGATTATTTAATGTTTAATGTTGTTTTTATAGGCAATACTTTAAGCTTAGTTAGTTCCAGGTTTAATATGTGCAATGAGTTCATTTCAATACGTTTTGCAATACACATTGAACCAGTCCGGACCTCGACTAGTACCCATTTTTTAATGTTGATCTAAAGTAACAGACAGAGAATCAGCACTTTGGAAACAGGGCTGAAACAGAGGGGATTATGGGTAATGCTGCCATGATCTGTTTGGTGTTTCAGCCAATCAGAGACAGGCTCTCTCTGAGACCTATAATATATTGATGAAAAAGAGTATAACAGGGGACCTTTAAGTTTTTCATTGACATATCTACACTGTAGCTGACAATAAAGCCTTGCATCTTGAATCTGAGCAGTGCCATCAACGCTAGAAACATATTCATAATACATTGAAAACCAAACTTTCGAACTTAGATATTTGAATCAGTTTCTTACATTTCTTAAATTTCAAATTCAAAAAGGCCAACCCAGTCTCACAAAACAACGTGGTCGTTGGTCCACAGGGCAACACGTAGTATATTCACACATAACCCACTCAAGACCTGACAGGGATACAATATTGTTGTCCTGTTAATTTCTAATGACCAGTCCCAATCTCACGTGATCGCAAACTTTGGCCGCTATAATGCTTTCTGATTACAAGTTTATATCGTACATTTAGAATCTACGTCCAGTGGATGTGTAGGATCTACGCGAACATATGATACATTAAATGATTGTGAGGATGATGATTGAAAATCGTTTGTTTGAGTCTGGATGCATTTCCTGATCTAAAAACATAGCGATGGTTTTGTACTTACGCCAACATGAATTAAACATTATTTTGTTAAATAAAAACATGGTGATGTTTAGTAAATGATTACATGTCTCTTATTTAGCACAGAATATAATCCTATCCGTGACACATGGATCTTAACAAATATCCGCTATATCAGATACCTGTCGATCAGCTGTTTATTTCACATGAGTTCCAGTGTGGCAGCTTTTCACGGCTCCCCCTGGTGGATCCATGATCCATTGCAGCTGGCTTCATTATAATTAAATGTATTTATCAAGGGGGCGTTTCAAGTCCTGCGGGGGGGTTTTCCTTTTCAGCAGGGGCCCACCCCGTGCCGATCACGGACCCGCACGGGTCGGCGTCTGAAACGAAGCGCTACATCTGTACAGTATAGTTTGATAGATATTAGGAAGATTATTTGAGCTCCATGTTTGTTTTTACAAAATATTGTATCCACGTCACGTCTTCAAAGGGTTATTTACGAATATACTACGTTGTGTCCCGTGGACCAACGTTTTGTTGTGTGTTGAAAAGGCAGACATGGGTGCAGCAATAAAAAGTTTATTACTCAACTCCAAAGATCCCATCGTCAATAATGTTTCAGGATGTGGCTCAAGGAATTGCTTTTATATTGCAGAGATGGAAAAGATTTGCAAATGGAATTACCAAAACGACTTCCTGAATGCTTGGAGGCTGTTTTCTGATTTAGTTTGCTGCTATATTACATCTTAATTATGTGCAAACTCTGCTTTAAACTGACATACATTCAGACAATACATGTTATTGCTTTTGTTAATTAGCCGAAGTTAATTTCTCCCTAGAGTGGTTTTGCTGTAACTTATTTCAGTTTGAAATACTAGCTGCTTATATACTTCACTGATGCAGCCCACAGTACTGAGCCTGCTACTATGCATGAAGAAATGATAAGTATACACAAACTATATTATTCATTCAAGTGAGCCAATATGAAATTGGATCTCAAACAAATAGTAATCAAAATATTTGCAGAAAGGATCATCTTCGTAATTTATGCAGGCCCACTTATGCTTTGTCATTCAAGTCTGTTTCCCACAAATGGAGACAGATTGAGACGCAGAAGCACATTGATTAAATACAAAACAATTTTGTAAATGTCCGTTTGTTGAGTGATTATTTCTCTGAAGCAATTATCACACGCCAAGAACACCATTTCACGATGTTTCTTTCAAATGATGAAAGCGAGCAGACACTTTCGCATTTCTTGTATCCCTAGTGAGCTTCTGTGTGACTAATTTCCTTTTCTTTCTCCCTCTGTCTCTACAGCTACATTGGGGACATTGGACTTCAGTTTGCAGTATGACCAGGAGAACAATGCACTGCACTGCACCATCAACAAAGCCAAGGTGAGCCAACATGGTGACGTTAATGTGCAGCGTCTACATTCAGACCCCAGTGGCCGACTCCATTTCGAGCGTTTTCCTTGCAATTCAAGGGCATCTGTGTCCAAATTCATTTTCAGACACTTTGGTTTTACTGAATGTACTAACATAGTACGCAAACATAGCAGTTGATTTAGGCAAGGCAAGTTTATTTATATAGCACTTTTCAACACAAGGCAATTCAAAGTGCTTTATAGAAACGAAAGACATTAAGAGCATTAACACATTGATGATGTAGTCTTGTTAGATGTGCCAAGAGCAAGGACTGTCTCAGGTAAGACAGCTTTTATGTGCGCAGCTCCACTTGCTTGGAACAATCTTCAGCAAGAATTGAAACTGAGCAATCTCATTCCTCTGCATGTGTTTAAAGCTAGGCTAAATGAAATGCTTGCTGATACAATGGGCACTTGTAAATGTCTATAGTTGGGACGGGTGGCGCAGTGGTCTGTGCGTTTGATCATCAGATCAAGGGGGCGTTGGGGAACTCCAGTTCGAAACCCGCTCCCGCCCCACTGCGTCAGGCCGTTGTGTCCTTGGGCAAGACACTTCACCCGAATTTTCTCCTGTGGGTATTGTCCACAGTAGATGACCATTACATGTATGATCTGTATGTGTAATGTGTATTTGTAAAGCGCTTTGAGAGTCTTTGATAAAGCGCTATAATAAATATAAGTATTATTATTATTATAACAACTATGTATCCTGTAAATATAATGTATAATGTCCTTTATTGTTTTATGTTTCATGTGGAACCTATATGCTGCAGGTCTCCCTTGAAAAAGAGATCTATGATCTCAATGGGACCAATCTGGTTAAATAAAGGTTTGAAATGAAATGACATTCGAAACATTAAGAAGCAAAGATAATAAAACATGAATAACTCAGGTACATGAATACAAGTTACAGTGCAGTGTGAGATGTGAATAGTTCAATTAAAAGTAACGGCAAAATGAAAAGTCTTCAGACTGGATTTAAAAGTAGTAAGAGTTGCAGCGGACCTGAAGGTTTCTGGGAGTTTGTTCCAGATATTTGATAATATCCATAACCAAATTCTCACACTCCTCGAGCCCTAGTCTTCCCGTGAAATGATAGTTCTTTTGACACTTTTCTAACCTTTTGATATTCCTTTCATCCTTCTCTTTCAATCATTTTGCATCTTCAGACAACACATGTTCCTGTTTCACTGTCACCCGAACCCATCTTTTCATTTCAATTCCCAGAATTAGGATTCAACTGAACTGCCAAAAGGTGCAGCCCTATTGAATGAGTCTCGCTCATTATTCATTATCGACTGTATACAAATCTGTCACTGCCTCGTAAGAAGGCGATAAAAAGCTCATCAATCACCAAGTGACAGTTTTTCAATATGTTCTCAAATTCAATAAGACGAAACACTCAGACGTGAATATTTTTACAGCAGCCCACTATCCTGTCAACCTACACATACTGGCAAAAAGGCGACTCGACACATCCCACGATCCTCCCTGTGAGAGAGATATTTACATCTATTTTCATCTCAGAAAGCATTCATTATTTCCGAACCGTATTGCTAACACACCAAGAAGGATCATCTTACCAATTGTGTTTCATAACTCAAAGCAGCGTCAATCAGTAGGTGTTGATTAAAGATCTAATGTGACTTGCTTAGTATAACTGGAAGTGGTGGAGACCAAAACAGAGATAAAAGGAGTAGCATTGGGCGATATGTGAAAGTTTGTCAGCACTCCAATGTCCAATTTCGTCATAGGTTGATTACCGCTGGCCTTGACCTAAAAAATGTCATTTAAAGAGACACATACGAACAAGAAAGAGACTCGAACGACCAAAAGGAAATGTAAAATAAGTACAGATAGAGAGAAAACGTCTACAAAGACACTAACGGAGCGTCCACACTACAGCTTCAAAAAAAGCTTGGAGCTGGGCGTGTCTGGAAGCTTGGGGATTTTATTCAAGTACCGCGACCAACGACCAATCACATGAATGTCCCGCCCCGGACATACAAAGCAAAAAAAACAGGTTCTTCTCCACTATTGCTAAAATGGATGCCGGTGTTGGAGCAAGGGTAAGAAGGGCAAGAAGGGTAACACGTGTGTGTGTGTGTGTGTGCAAGGTTGCATAAAGTGTATACATTGTCTCGCAGGAAGCCATTTAGTGTGCGTCGCTGGGTCTGGTCATACAAAACCGGGTGATTTGCTACAGCGATAATTAGTTTCTCCTCCATCTTTTTTTGAAATATAGAAATGAACGGCGGGATATCTCTCCCAGCTTAGACGCGGTTTGATTGGCTACGGCTTGAGCTGTCAGATTTTCAGAAACGGGATTTGATTTGCTGGCGCTGGCTACCCACAATTCAGTTCGGCGAAAAAGCGAGGCAATGTGACGTCACCCCATTGAAAGTGAATGGGCAGACGCGTTGGAAACCGTTTTTGAAGCTGTCGAAGCTGTAGTGTGGACGGGCCGTTAAAAGGACCACAAAGAGACACAAAAACCACCAAGTCGTTGAGTATTGACGCTTAAAATGCTTATGATAGGGCTTCTTGCATTCCTTTGATCAGGAGCCCATTCTCTTATAACCTTATATGTGCATTTCTATAATGAGGATGCACCATTATATTAGCAAAATTACACGACTAAAAGACCCAAAAACAAAAACCTGGGATATACTAAGCTAAGCGAAGACACATTCGTCCAACCATCAAACCCTATAAAGGACATGAATCTTGGACTACCTGTAAAATGTCAAATAGTGACCGAGACCTCAAGTTTTCTGAACTGAAGACAAGCTTTTTATTAAAAACAGGATATTATCAGAGAAGACCTTTTATGTTTAATTTCCTGTGTGGTTTTAGGGATCTTTCATCACAGTAGTAGGGTGAGAGAGGACCATCTGTTTTGTAATCTGCTCCAGTATGAGGTGTTAAATTGCCGGAGCTACTGTTTACTCCCTGCAAATATGTTTGTGATATATTCAGAAGATAATTTCAATGAGTAGAACAACATGCCGTATCAACCACCATGTTCTAAGGTGGGTGAGTTTTGCTTTTGAACAGAAACACTCAAACTAAACCATGTCTGCAGATGTTTGAAATACATATCCAACAAGCCCAATAGCAACGCAAAGGGGATCTGCCAATAAAGCCAATGAACATTTTGGGATGTCATTGCAGGAAAATCAAGTGTAACTAATAACAAATATATATATCAAAATATGTATACACATACATAATCAACAGACACATATACATATGCACACATTCAAAGATAAATAAAAGCTTGGCATTCAGTATAAACAAAATAGCCTCACAACCACACACATTTATTTTTCGTATTCATTTTTAAACTAGGACCGTTTATAAATAAAACGTTAACCTTGAAAAGGTAACAGATTACATGTATGTATCTATGAGTAAGCCCACTAGTGAGCTAGCATGCTTTAGTGAATCTGAATAAAAGGTAGGGTTAGGTTTCTTTGTATTCCACCATGATAATCAGTGTTGTGCTAGTTACTGAAAACCAGTAACTAGTTACCATTACCAGTTACTTCATTTCAAAAGTAACGCAGTTACTTTACTGATTAGTTAAAAAAAGGGCTCCCATATATTAATGCCCTTGTAGCCTTCATTTCAGTACTGTTATTGCATTGGAGAATAATGCAATCTGTTGATCAAGAAATAGCAATAGAAATAGTAGAAATAGCCTGCATGTGTTCTGCAACATACCGTGCAATGGCTTTATCGACTTTTCCCTGGCTAGCAGTCCCTTGGTTAAAATCCAGCCGCTGTTGCTTAGGTGCAGGTGGAGTGGCGTTGGATGAGTCTGGGTCTGTGCCGGTCTTAGCTCCTAGCTTCGTCCCAGCATGTTGTTTCTGCAGATGTTTCAACAGATTTGAATTGCTGGTTTGGGCAGTAGATAGGATCTTTGATCCGCCAAGACGCAACTTACATTTAACTAAAACGTTCTTTTCTTTGTGCTCGACAAAAGTGAAATAGTGAGAATATCTCCAGGCGGAGAAACTCGACTTGTGCTCCGCCGCCGCCATGATAGTCTTGTTAGTAAACACAAACACGCCCACAGCGCATCTCCGCATGTGACACAGGAAGTATCTAAGTACATTTACTCAAGTACTGTACTTAAGTACAGTGCTCATCTCTGTTCGCCTCGCTGTTGGCGCCGCTCACCAATGTCTGGAAGCCGAGACTATATAAAAAAAATAACGGAGTAACGCACCATGTAGTAACGGTAACTGAGTTACTGAATTTAAAAAAGAATGCGTTAGAGTACTAGTTAATGCCAAACATAACGGCTTTGTAATGCGTTGGTCCCAACACTGATGATAATACATACACCATACAATACAGCATTTAGGTGCACCATTAATAAAGGTGCTAATTAGGGCTGTCCCGAATACCATTTTTCAGGCTCCGAATATATATACGTTTAGCTAAGCTAAGCTACTACCTCCAGCATTCAGGTGACTTTTCATAGTTGTTGTGTCACCGTGGTGGGCCAGTTTCATATTGCATATTTGGCACACTGCCTTCGTCTCATCGTCGTCCAATTTAAAACGGTCCCACACAGCTGAAGTCTTCGGCATTTTGTTTTCAGGTGTGTGAAGCGAAGTGAAGCGTGACATGTGAAAGCGATGTCAGGCGCCCAAACTGAGATTGTATATATTTCCGCATTTTAACAGTGCAATTAAAAAGTATAAATATAGTATAATAATGTGGCAATTTGCCTTTATCGATAGCATACATTTAGGGGGGGGAAAACAACAAAAAAACGAATATCCGAATAACGAAATTGAAAACCGAATAGTAGGCCAATGACCGAATATTCGGATATTGTTCGGATATTGTCGTGGTTATATGAAAAACAATGATATGAAAGGAAAGGACAACTTGATAGACAAAGATGGTGTTATAGAATAGAGATGTAACATGTGACGTGTCGTTTTTGAAGCTGAATAAAGCCAGAGGTTTAGTAACTGCGAAATGTCCACAGCAATAGTTTGTTAGCTGTTTGTTGCTTTAGCCTATAGAAGCTAGCTGGCTACATTTTAAGTTGCTAGACTACACACCGTTGCGTCATCAAGCACCAAAACGCCAAAGATGGACTTCTGTTGGGGGAAGGAATTGGCAAACACACAAACAGCAAACGCAATAAAGCTTTGTGCAGCATGTTGTGAAACAAAAAACTGAATTGTGGCACAAACACAACATTAATATTGACTGTCAGTGTTAATGAAAGGATGCAGGTGACAGTTACCTCTGATGGATAGCTAGCTTTAGTAATAGATGATGAAATACAGTCGTACAGTTCAGCAGCGTCAGACTGTCGGAGCATTCCTGCTTATTGTAGATCAAACAGTTGGTTATTTACAGGAGGGTTATTTACAGAGAAGAACACTTAGCTTAACGATACCTGGGTTTTCAATCATATATGTATGGATGCACAGATAGGCAATATCCGGACCCCTGTGTTGGGTCATTGATCGTCTTACATGGGGAAGACTAATGGGAAATGACGGTAGACCACTCAGCCTTAATCATCTCAGCCAAGGAGTTTTCTGTTCAGTTTGTCTGTCTGTTTTCCTGTTTGTTGTCGCATTACGGAAAAATTACCGGTCGATTTTTATGGAACTTGGTGGAAGGGTGTGGAACAAAGAAGAAGCCATTACATATTTGAGCTTATCAGACTCACAGGGCAGATGCACAGATATATTACACTTCTTCAACATTGTTGGATGAGGTATTTCTGCTGCATTTGTGTAATGGTGAGTGAAATTGGAAAATTGTGTTTCAGGGAAAACTCTCATGAAAGTCTCTGACACTGAAAAAGTGTCTTGTAAATGCTTGAAGTAATAAAATACAAGTCATCTTTGTTTTCAGCGTCCATGTTGACACAACAAACAAACAACATTTGGAAAAACGATATCCAAAATTGGTACATGAGCCGCTTTCACACCGCAGGACTTGCGGTACTTTAGTGCCGGCACTAAAGTACCACTAAAGTACCACGGCACTAAATCCGCCAGGGGGCTAGTGCCAATCGCATTCACACCGCAGTACTTTCCCTGAGGCACGATTACGCTGACGTCACTTCGTCTTCTTCTTCTCTGGGTTTACTGGCAGGCCGCAAAACCACTTCACGGCGAGTACAACAAAAAAACGAGAGAAGAAGAACTACACGGGGGGGAGGGGGCATAGATATATATAAACACTAGATGACTCACCCGCGCTGCTGGCCAATTGAGACCGACGTTGCCACTTGGCCGCCATCTTGCTACAGGGAGTTCTCTCATTCATAACATTATGGTTTACTATTTAAATAACCATAGCTTGCTCAATTTTCAACCAATTTTCAAACGGTTTGGTTTTTTATAAACATCAAAGATGTAGTTATGATACTGCATACTTATAATCATGGACTTTCATATGAAAATAACATTAATCAGATAAAGCAATAGCTATACACACACACACAAGGTATTTATATTAAATATTTGCCGGTGTATATATTTCCATTTATTTTATTATATTGTTAATATTTCAAATAAATTATAAAATTAAAATACATTTATATTTTATATATACAAATCGGTCTCATGTTACCACTCTGTAAGCCAAGAGTTGTTAATTTAGCAATGCCTTAGCTTGAAGAACAGGGACACAACTAATGACAATAGCATATGTTGGATATTTAGATATTCACACCTTTATCAGAAGAACCAAACCAACATAAAATGTGCTCACAGACAGGCCAGTTCTGTCTAATCTATCACAACTATTTTTGACATGAGATCTTCATATCATCCTAGTTTTGTATTTAGTTTCTAGATTTGTAAACAAATCCAGAACCTTTGAAATATGTTATTGAAAAAAGACCAAGAATAATATAAACTGTACCATGTGTCCTTTTGTGTCCTTCTGTAGTCCATTTGTGGTTTGTCTTGTCTCACCCCGGCTGATATATCACAAAATCCACTGTTTAAATTGTTCCCTATATTGCCCCTATGCAATATAGGGAACAATTTAAACATAAACTATCCTATGTGTCCTTGGGTGTTATGAAAGGCGGCCCCCCAAAATAAATGTATTATTATTATTAAGAAGAACACATGGCACACCAACAATCAATCACCGTCCAGCCTCAGCTTTGGTATTCTTTCACAACCATGTTATGGGTTTATTAGACTGAGCAAACATAAACATATGTGGGGAACATAGTGCTTCGTCTCCTGTCCGGTCAAATTCCTCACTCCTGAAGTGCTCACTGCAGAGCAGTGTCCTGTCACAGGAAACAAAACCGTCCCTTCTTAGGGCGAGTTCCCACTGCCTCCTCCTCTCTTTGGTTTTGGGAAACCTTAAAAACATGAGAAAGGTAGCCAGATATATAAATTAGTGTCAACATGTTCCTCCCTTCTTTCCTTTAACATTAAGGGTAGGACAAAAATACACACCGAAATTATCATATTTTTGGTATGTATGCATGTATGTATGCCTACTTTAAGAATAAGACAACCACACTAAGAGTAATAAAAAAGGTGTCCAATAGAAACATTAAATAATTGTGTAAAGAAATGGTAACAACATATTCTAAAGAGGCTGGGTCAACAACAATCTTGCAATACTATTATCTCACATAGCCCCACTGATCCTGTGTAGCAGGACTTGTAATGTACATACATCCACTAAGTAATTAACGATTATCCTAATTTTAGTCATAATATTGTCATATCTTACACGTGAAAGGTGATCCCACGGGTTCTTGTTTCCAGACTGCGGTGATTAGAGCATCCGTAGGCTGCACAAAAGTCCGGCATAGTCAGGTACTTCTGTAAACACAAAGCCAGCACATTTCTGTATCATAATGCAAGATGTTTTTAACAAGCCAAACCACTTGGAAGAAATCATGTGTAACTTAAGTTGTGTTGAAAAGAAAGAGCAGTTCTGCCTCTCCCACTGGTGTAAAGTTGCTGGGTCAACTTTGTAATACTAGGTCTCACTGACAGCCTCTTGTTATTAGCCAGCTAATAAATACAACCACATACACAAAGAAAAGCTGCAATTTCAACATGTCCAAGCATCCTGTATCATAGCCATGCTAATCATGTTTATAATAAACCAAACCGTTTGTAAATCAGTCAAGATTTCAGTGAGTTAAGAGTATTTTTGTGCAGATCACTCACCTTACAACAGCTACCATAACGCGAATCAGAGTAACTGTTGACTGTAGCAAGATGGCGGCCGGTCAGCTACGCTGGAAAATCTCCCATGAGCCATCTAGTGTTTATATATATCTATGGGAGGGGGTATAAAGCCCATCCGCTGTATGAGGCGTTTGTTTACTTTCCGACCTCAGACATGATGGAGTTCATAAGGGTAATTTACAAATAAAATACCCCATTATAACAATGGACTTTATCTTTATGTATTTATTATATATTACCCCCTCAGGCTGATTTTGGAAAAGGACATCAACCCTTGTTTGGTGTTTTTCCCTTATTTATCTAAAACAAATGACATGATACATTACCTGTATTTATGTGTGTAAGACTTGTGTTTCTGATCAATTCAACCACCGACACCTGTCTGCTCTCACATTCTTCTATTCTGCAAATTTGGGGTGGGACACAATAAATAAAGCTTCGCCAGTTTGTTTGTTTTATTGCACAGTCAAGACATAACAATAACGGCATCATGCTGTTCCAGGTGTGTCGTATGCATGTAAATTGAAGTTAAATAACAGTGTGAAATGTAAAATAAAGTGTAAGTAGTTTCAAAACAATGTAACAGTGGCAATATATATAGCAGCAGACACGGCTTAGTGCAAGTTAGGTGTCAGTATTAAAAGACAGTGGCAATATATATATATAATAACAATAGAAAATCGTTACCACTCTTATTATTGTGGTCTTTAATTTTTTTATAGTCCTGCCTGAGTTTCTTTATTTTTACCCGGCATCCGTGTGCACTGTGCACGATTCCCAGCTCAAGTAGCGAACATCGCTCAAAACATTTGGAGTTGGGAACTGCTTTTTGTAGAAGCTGCTGCATCCCTGCATCTGAGTAAATTGCCAGAAGCGCCGACACTTCCTCATCATTCCACCGCTCCGGTGTTGTAGTACGTGTGGTCATAACTGCTTTAAAGTACAAAACTACTCGCTCAGGTGTGGATGTGGTTTTGTAGCGAGGAAAAAAATGGCTGCCTAACAAAACAAATTCAGAGTCTAACGGGGCGTGGTTTGCAATTCGCCCAGCCAATAGGAATAGAATAGAAATTGGCACTCTTTTGTCACCAGGTTCGTACCACCTCTCTAGCAGGGACTAAAAGTACCAAAAGAGTTCCAAAATAGTTCCCGGCACTGAGTAGTCCCGGCGGTGTGAACGCGACATTATTGGTACTAACGGAACTAAAGAACTAAAGTACCAGGGAAAGTCCTGCGGTGTGAACGCGGCTATGGAGCCATTCGAGGAGGTCATGAATGCAGCATTGTCCTTGCCATTCTTGTTAATTAAAGTATCACGAGCGCTCAGAGTCAGGTATGGTCTAAAAAGGAATATTTAAAGGTGGGGTAGGTAAGTTTCAGAAACCGGCTCGAGATACACTTGTTGTTATATTCCATGGAATGCTCTTAACATCCCGATAGCAATGAATATCTGAAGTGCTTTGACAAAAAATCCATTAAAAAATGTCATCTGTGGAAGCCGTGGCGCTGTAAAAAGCACGACCACGGCTAAACGAATTGGATTGCCGCCCTGTCTGTCAGCCTTCCATCTCGTGCACGCACAAATGTATCTCGTGCCGTCATTGGGCGTGCCGTCATTGGGCGTGCATGGCAGCAGTACTTCAATGACTCGCCAGCAACAGGTGGCCACTTCCACCAGTCTGCTGACGTCATGTGCGCGTTCATGTGTGTTGGAGGAGGTGCTCTGTAGGGAAGTCTGAAGGAAGGGGAGGATTCTTTTCGGCTGTGTACTTTCAAATGTTAGTGCACTCGAGCCGGTTTCTGAAACGTACCTACCCCACCTTTAAGAAGATATAAATGCATACATTTTGCCAAAACTATAAGAAAACATTTTGAATTGTCTTGACATTTTAAGAAGTACCAGTTCTTAAGGGCACCACAATGTATTCATTTTTATGGAGCGATTTTTAATTCTCGAAGACCCTTTACATATGCAGGGTGACATTTATAAAACATCCTGTGTTGTGGTTAAGTTAAATTGCATGTAAAGACAGTTTTTATAGGATATCAGTGAATAAAATCCCCCAAAGTAACCCTTTTGTTGTGTATCGAGATACTACTTTTATTTATTTGTTGTCTGCAAGAGCCATCTCTTCCCATATATCCTGAGGCCCTAGATGAGAGCAGATTAATGTTGTTTCTGAATCAATACTGCTCACAGGCTTCCGACGGACAACCAGCTTAGCAATGATAAATTGTTTAATTAATACATAAACCAAAAATCCAGCATATTGGAGGTGGACTGCAATAGCTCCCACCATTTCTACATTTGAATAAAAATCCAATTTTGATTGAATATACAATAAATGTGAGTTCGGGGGAATAGTCTTTTCCAATTCCCTGGGCTGCGTTTGTTGTGATGAAGTGTTGATTCTGACGTCAGCATCGATAACTCTTTCTATCCGTCTGCCTGAATATCTGCTCTGGAGGAAAGTGGGCATCAGAGGAGAAGGTCTTGGCAGAAGAGTTGGACAGCAGAGCGGGCATCAGGCCATCTTGATTAATGGCCGTTATTTTCTCTGTTGCTCTGCTGGACTTTGTCTGCTGCTCAGCCAACCGGAGAAAATGCTTTTGCTTCCTCGGATACTGTATATAACCATTTCCGTGATTTAATTTGTTTGCTAAATCCCTTATTTCTTTTTCCAGCCATAAATGTGTTTTCTGGTGCTTTTTTTGCTGGATTTTCAAAAGCAACTGTGACTGACTGTACCTCCGTTTGGCATTTCTCAGATTGTATAGACCCTGGCTCATGGATTCAAGGCTTTTATTGTCATGTGTGCATAGCTACAGTGTAGTTATGACAATTACATTCTTAGGTCTTCTTACTTGCACTATTTTTTCAGTTTTTCAGTTTTATTGGGTTGCACTGTTGGAGGAGCCTGTGACCTAAGATTTTCATCATCATAACTTCACTGTAGCTTTGTACAAAATGACCAATAAAAGCCTTGAACCTTGAAGGTCACAGGCTCCTCGAAGGTCGCATTCACACCTAATAGTTAATTTTCAGAAGGTTCTGTTTGCGTTCACACGGGCAGAACTCAAACGGACTATAAACTTTAAACACAAGTCATGTGCTCGGAAATGCTGTTCAACCATTGGTCAGACATTAAAGGGGTAAAAACGCAAATCCCGGCAATTTCTACCGGAGCCTCCGCCATGGAGCATCGGCCGGTTATTTTCATGCTGCTGTTAATCTGGAGATCAACAGCAACGGCGCATACGATTATATAATCAGACAACGTGCAATAAAAAACATTATGACACATATAATGAGAGACGTTCTGCAGTCAGGAGGGGGTTTCACCGACGGCAGGTGGCTCTGACTTTTATAGTTTTTAGTTTGATAGTTGTTTTTACTTTACACCACACTGTTCAACACTTCATTCTGCTTCACTCTTTCGCTAACGATTTTGAAGACATCCGCGTTCTTGTGACACGTAACTACTATGCTTCCTATGTTTTAGTGCGGACTGCGTTCACACCAGCGATGAACCGCTCCACAGATCAGAATCTGGTTGTTTAGTTCCCTTCAGAGGTCTCGGACTGCGTTCACACCGACCCAAACTAACCGCACCAAGCGGCTAAACGCACCAGGGTTCGATTCAACCGGACTATACAAGGCAGGTGTGAATGCGACCTAACAGTGCAACACTGTTTTGTATTTTTCTTTTCCATTCAATTGCTATTAATCACATTGACACTTTCAAAATGGAAAACCCATGACTAAAATCCATCATGGCTAATGACACACTAGAAATCTACAAAGAAAGGAAAGCTCAGAAAATGTTGAATACATAAAAAAAATCCCCTATTTGACAAACTGAAATATTGGTTTGGTATTTTTCACTGTAATAGCTAATAACTTATAAAACACTGATCTTTCATCACTCATTTTGCGAAACAATCATCATAAAGTAGGACACTTATAATCAATCAAGTCATTAACTACCCAAACTAAAACAGTAGAGGAATATTAATTGTGTTCTTTTGTTTTCAAATGACAAAATATAGTCAATTAATTTATTTATCCACAGCACTCATTCTCCTCTGCTTCCTCCCACTTGGCTAATTGCTGATGTGCACACTGCACACTAATTTCTGTTTTTCTGTAATGAATTAAAACTCTTCTCTTATTTGAAACTGGCAACTTGTTGAATGCCCTATTATATCTCTTGTAAACAAGCTAATGGACTCAGTTGGCCTCAGTTTTCTGTATCTTTACAACAGCTCACCAACTAAAGGTTTTTCTAACACCCTGATGTTTGTAACAAGCAGTTGAACAACAATCCTTGACTCGGGGTTAAGTCTTTAATTAGATTAACTGATAAGGCCATTACTCACTTGGATGTAAAACGATTAGGTTTGTCAAGCGTTAAACAATGTATATAAGGTGCTGTTTACACAGGAACGCGACGGGTTGTATCTGCTACTTTTCTCTTTCGTATAGCCCGTTCGTTCACACGAGGCCGTAACGCAGGGGTGCCCAACCAGTCGATCGCGACTAGTTGGGCGACCTACGGTAGTAGGCTGTCAGTAATGGCTACACCTCTCTATTTGGACTGGTAGATCTCGGCAGACTGGCAACTTTAAAAGTAGCTCTCGGTTCAAAAAAGGTTGGGCACCCCTGCCGTAACGGAACTGCGGAAACGGACCCCTAAAACGATAACGGGTCCCAAGGTGGATAGATCTGCAGACGGAACGCTCTCGGGGGCCAAACGGCTCTGTGTGTACGTCCTATATGATCATTTCCTGATAACGATTAAGCTCCTCCCACCTCTGCTGCTCCCTGCTGTAGCATGGTCACTGCTGCTGCTACTGACCATGCTACAGATGTTAGTGCACAATCTACAGCTCCTCTACCACAACCATCAGCAACAAGTGGACATGGAGAGCTACATGAACTACATGTTGCTAAATCCACCGCGGAGAATAAACAGAAGGGCAACCAGGCAACCATGACAACCATGCTCGGGGGTCTTCTTCGCTGCTTTTGGTGTATTTTGTGGCGGAAGTACAGCGCCACTTACAGGCCCGGCATATGTACTACAGCGTCTCCAGCGGGTCGAGCGGTCTCGTGTGAAGGGACACGTTTATTGAGCCGTATCCGTGAGAACGGAAGACTTTTTTGATATCGAATTTGGTTTGTTTGCGTTGCGTTTGCGTTCCCGTGTAAATGGGGCCTAAATGACATGGTTTAGGACTATTTCATCTAGATTCATCCCATATAGCCATATGTTCTTAGATATTCCTGTTATTACATATTGGGGCCTCAGGCAACACAAAACAACATGACTTACTTAACAAAACTATGATCTGATGGCTCTTTGATGTAGGGTAAGTAAAAGTACCCAACAAAGTTATTGCTTTTGGATTTAGTTTGGTAAACAAGAAGATGTGTAGGTGATATTGCACTTAATAGGATTTAGTTCATTCTGTTTGACAGTCTATTAAAGAGTAGATATTGTGAAAATGTGCCCCTTCAATATAAAGTTAACCCTATGGATACTTATAATATTCCTCACAGTGCTACAGAGTATGAAGTATGTGGCTTTCTTAACTACTTAATTACACAATACACGTTTTAATTAATTAGTAAGTGGCTCCAAACCATTCAATAAGGATGAAGAAATATCCCTTAGACTCTCTTGTTAACATTTAATTAAATCCTTCACCTTGACAAGCCATGTCTAAAGAGCAAGGCGTATTTGATAATTAACTTTTTTAATGAAGGCTATACACTTAAGGTAAAATGAGTGTTGCTGAAATAATCTATTCTTTATGCCATAGGACGAATTTAGAGTCCTATGGCATACAGAATAGATTATGTCCTTTAGGTGATCATGTTCTTTATCCTGTAGGGGCTGTTTTTACCCTATGGGAAAGAAACCATATGATATGTTGTCTTATTGAGGGTTTTACCTTGTCAATTGAGCTTTGGTTTATTTCCCCACTGACATTCATCCCATCGAGCAAATCCTTTCTGGTGCTGAAGGAGGAAAACTGTGGCTTATTTGAATCAAAGGCATTACATCAAACAGTTTCAATTAAGCGCTGGGTGTGAGCACAAATGGAGGAGCTGCAAGCAATGATGACTATCTTTGCATCTGTCAATCAAATAGAAAGTATTACCAGTTAATGGCTATTTACTCATTATGTGAAATGATTCTATTTAGATAAGTTTATTTTAATGAAATGTTGATGTTCCAGAAACATGTTTTTCTGCTGATAGATGAAGACAAATGTTTCCATTGTGCAGCAGAACAGTAGCTTTTAGTGTCCTTCAGTCTCTTTTTCCTACAGTTGGTGGACATGTATTGCATTAGGATCGAAACAGTCTGCAACGGTAGCTATTTTTTTTCTTTACTTTTATCCATTCGATCCATCCAAATGTTGAAAAAGTATTTACAAAATCACTATACGTACAGAATAGTAATTTCTTTACAACACAAGATAACACTTTCATGCAATTTTACCAGACAAATCATGAAAATAAGACACATTTCGAGTTCTGGAAAGGCATATTATTGTGCTAGATGTTACTGTTTACCTGCAATTTTTTTTTAAAGTGAACGTTCATTAATTGTTTAAGATTAACAGCTGTTGATTTTTAAAAGCACACTATCTTCTAGGTCAGTGTTTCTCAAACTTTTTCATACCATGGACCACTTAACCAATAAAAAAACACTCGCGGACCACCTAACTCCACAAATATCCAAAAACACATCGTTTTTTACAAATTGCCTGAAATGGTACAAACAAGTGGCCACATGTGGGATGAAGGTGTTTATCTGGGCTATATCATGCAATTGAAAGTGAAACTTAAGCTCGCTCCATTGCGGAGATATTCCCGCGAGAGTGCGGGAAACTTAAATTTATTTATTTATTTCAAATGTGAAATGTTACCAATATACTCACGGACCACTAGGGGGCGCTCACGGACCACCAGTGGTCCGCGGACCACACTTTGAGAAGCACTGTTCTAGGTGAAAGCCAGTCAAACTAATCGTCTATTTTTCACTTTCTTGATAACCTCCAAGTGTTTACATGGGAGGAGAGAAACATCGATAAAGCACCGACCTGAATTATATAAAAACATAAATTATAAATAAGATAGCCCAAGAACTCCAGCGTTCCTGCAGGTCCTTTAAAAAGGAACATACATCTAAAGTCTTCGCACTAGTTACAATGACACATTGATTTCAACCCTGTATTCAATTCCTTTAAATAAAACAGCAAACAAGCCGATAACTACTCTACTATACTAACTCCAAAAAGTAACCAGACTGTGAAGCAATAGCCAGCAAAGCACTCAATTCAAGCACGGCTAATTTAGTCGCTTCAAAGCTGATGATAATAGTCACGATTATAATAGTCACACAAAATGAACTCTGTCAATTCGACAAAGCTCATCTGTCTAGTAAATGGTGTTAAATTGAGCGTGGATAACAGCCTACGATTTCAGCGTCAGCCATGTTCTTTTGTCCAGCGAGTTATTACGTATTAACTATAACTTCTACCTTGCTAACGTCCCTCCATCCGTAGCTCCAGTATCTCCACAGGCTGCTCAGAGCAGAAAGTGAATCAGGCCTCATCCACGGGACGTTAATAAGTCCATTTAGCCCCTCGAAATGGGCTTTAATTGATTTAAGAGGGAGAACATGCATGTGGACAGAAATAGCTCAGAGCTAACAGCACTTCCTGTACACTTAGCTGTGGAGGAGTCGGGATGTGTTCGAACACAGGAGGGGGTTGCCCTTAGTGACATTTGATTAAATTGTACAGAATGACTCAGTTTTCTTGATATCACAGGCGGTAGGATACTCGATAATGTCACTACTTTTCAGGCTACAAGGTAAATGGCAGTTTCTTTGTGTCGTATTTGACAGGGTGGATGTTGGTGTGAGGCATACAGCACCAGATGACTCATACTGTACTTCCTTGGCTTGCTTAGATGCAATATTCGAGCCAAATTGACGTCAATACAGTGATTTCTGGACAGATCTCTCACTTAAAGCTTGCTCATCCTAGAAAAAGTGGAGAAAATGAACAATTAATTGAACAGATTAGTGAGTTATCCAATTTCTGTAATGACAGTATAGTGCCTCATTAACATGAATATGCCGATACAGATCAAGGCACAGATCTTCTGTTTGCCACTCAGTGTCATTGTATCAGACCCAGGAGAGTTGGTGCAGAATATTAACCAGAAACATAAAGTCAGCAGGACCTTTAATATATAAAGGAAATGTTATGCTCCTTTTCAGGTTCATAGTATTTAGTGTCTCTACTGTGACATATGTTTCATGTTAACAAGAGAGCCTATGGGCTATTTCTCCTGCTACCTTCATCGTTATTCAATGGTTTAGAGCCCTTTATTTCCACTTACTAATTCATTTAAAATATGATTGTCAACTGAAGCAGTTAAGAAAGCCAGATACTTCATACTCGATAGCACTCTCAGGAATATTAGAAGTATCCAATGGGTTAACTTTATATTAAACGGGCACATTTTCTGTCGTCCACTGTGACATCTCTCCATGCTTTAAAGGTGGGGTAGGTAAGTTTGAGAAACCGGCTCGAGATACACTTTTTGTTATATTCCATGGAGTGCTCTTAACATCCCGATAGCAATGAATATCTTAAATGCTTTGACAATAAATACATTAAAAAATTTCATCTGTGGAAGCCGTGGCGCTGCAAAAAGCACGACCAATCATCTGAGCCGGCCCGGCTAAAGTAACTGGATGGCCTACCTGCCTGTCAGCCTTCCATCTGTGCACAAACTTATCTCGTGCCCTCATTGGTCATGTGGCGTTCGTGTGTGTTGGAGGAGGGGCTCTGTGAGGAAGCGGCAGATTTGTTCCGGCTGTGTATTTTCAAATTCTAGCGATCTCAATCTGGTTTCTCCAAAATTACCTACCCCACCTTTAATGTTCAAAAAGCTCTTTATTTCTCTCATACTGCCTGTGCTGCAGCACCTCTTTTCACCCTCTGTCTGAAACCAGAGCCCAGTCTGCTCTGATTGGTTAGCTGGCCGGCTCTGTTGTGATTGGTCAACCACTTAGAGATGTCCCGCCCCTTAGTCTATCAAGTACAATGTGTTGGAGCGCTAGCCAATAGAATCGTGAGTGTTTGATAGTGTGGTAAGAAACTCCCTCTGGAGGGAACATAAGGATTTTAGTCTTTTTCCATCTACGTGCACAAAAACAAATATAACACACTATAGCAGGGGTCTCCAACACGTCGATCGCGAGCTACCAGTAGCTCGCCGCTCGATTATCGATTATAGCGTAGTAACGTTGCTGCTTGATTTTTCGGTCGCGGCTGGACAATAAAGTGTTTTTATTTTAGAATTGTTTCTGTCACACAAATATAAAATTGGTCGGTGACGCAGAAATCAAGTAGCAGATGTGACAGCGGCACAGCGACACCACACACGGACCAGTCTGCTTTATCCAGCAGCACCAGTCAAACCAACGGCAGAATGACCCGCTCTGAATCAGTCCGCGTCGCTGCGGCTCAGAGACACAGGGAGGGATTTGTGTTAACACTCGTTATCGTAATGTCAGGTTTTTGGTGGATTTAATCAAGTCTTGATTGCAGAGTATGAATGTCCTCTTGCTATTTTCAGTTGATAAATACGCGTGTAAAGTTTGTGAAGGCAGGAGGAAAGCTTCCGCGATCACCGTCTCCTCTCCGTTCCTCCAAACCCCGCCCCCTCCCTGAAAAATAACTACTAATAAGAGTGACAGGCTGATAGTGACCTGATAGAAACTTTATTATTCACTTAATCACTGATTGAGATGATGAAGCTAACTTAGTCTCATGCATTCATGGGATTCATGTAACAGTAAGACAGAGAATGTAAGTGTGCACCCACATGCACTATTTTTGTTTTTATAATGCTGTTGTAAATACTCCTGTTGTCTGCTGTGTTCAGACTTAAGTCCTGTGTGTGATGCCTCATTCAAGACATTCAGTGTCCTTTTTTTTAACAGAAGACCGTGGCTAGAAGCTGCAGCTCGACTGCAGAAGCATTAGTTTTTTGTTTTTGAGGATGGAAAAATGTCACACGCAGATATAGGGAGGCTAGACCTATACAATTGATTAATCATGGTTTATAATTTCATGTCAAGACAAAGAAGAAGATGAAAAAGATGGCTGCACTGTTCAGTGTCAATCCTGTGGAGATGGAGATGGAGGTTATACATCTCCAAAATCATGTTCAGCTTAAGTCTCAGCAAAACTCACAACATTTCTGGAGCCTTGAAGACCCAGCAAACTATAAGAACATCAAGCAGCACTGAACACGTCTGCTTTGTTTGGTTCTGTTCGACAGACCTTTGTGAAGCAGCTTTTTCTGACATGAATGAAATCTAAATACAGAACAAGACCGACTGATGAACATGTAAATGACTCTATTAGAGTGAACCTAAGTGGGTCCAGCTGCAGCAGACACCTGTATGGTGACTCCATGCAGCGCCAGTCATCTCATGAACTGTAAAAAAGAGTGAATGCACTTATTTTACACGTGCCATAAGATGCTTGCAAGGCGGTGATTAAGGCGATGTATTTACTATGTGGGCCATAATAAGAAGTGAAAACATTGTAATCTGCTCTTGGACATGTATGTGAATCTTCAGTGATGTACTTACTATGTTGTCCATATTAATATGTGAGAAATTGTCGTTTTCTTGGACCTTGATGTGAAGTTAAGATTTTAGATAAGCTTTAGGTATTGCAATTTCACACAAAAGTAGCTTAATTCAACTGATGAGTGCTATGTGAATAAATGTAAGCGATGCGATGCAAGTAGCTCTTGGCCACTTTCATTTGTTTAAAGTAGCTCTCAGGTGGAGAAAGGTTGGAGACCCCTGCACTATAGGGACCCCCCCCCCCCCCCCCAAAGAAGAATAATAGGGCCTCTTTAAAACTGATAAAAAAAATCATGAAATTACATATTGTTATCATTACTGTATGTCCTACAAACAGTCGTGAGATCATTTCAAAAAGCTATGCTGTACTTGTGTGTATGCTTGGCTGAATTAACTACAAGATATTCATGAGTTATTCGATTGACATAACATGAGTACTCTGAAAACAATAAAAGTGTGAACGTTTTGAAGCGAATCCACTTCAGCTCACAGTAACCGTGTATTACTGTAGACAATTTCAGACTCCACAAAGTAACGCCTTGCCACCATCTCAATCTTCTCTCGCTTCGCTTCCTTAGAAAACAGCATTACAGTCGCCTAAGATCAGGCGAGATGACGAAGTGTCTCGCTGTTGTGCTTCAGTTCTACCGCAGGCCTCCTTATAGCACGTTATGCCTCACAACGTCACCGCACAACCATGAAATGATCCACAGAAGTTCTCCCCGCAGGAGGCCCGTCTGTAAGGAAAGATGCAGGCCTCCCTCATCGGCTGTCGTTCCAGTAACTCGGCTTCACAAGTGTGGAAAATTACAGGCCAATTTACAACCGTACAACTCTCTCTGAAAACCAACCGCCGTGTTTTGTAGGCACTCTGAATCTCACGAGTCGAAGAAACACAACTTCAACTGCTGACAAGAGCTCAGTGACAGCTTTCAATAAGTGGTTTCCCTCACACCTGACTTTACGTCTGACTCTTGACATCTCCTTGGGTTCGGATGCAGTAGTTCTTATTGTCCGCAGCCTGTCTATCAACTAGAGTCTGTTAGGACTCAGGAGAAAGACATGCATCAATAAAACATGAACCCTGAACCTGCAACTGTTAAACAATAGATCAGTTCCTTTGTTAAAGTGTGCGCTCTGTAGCAGAAGGCCCTATGGTGGTTCCAATACACTGCTATACCTACGAATGGTGACGCATTATCATTTGCAATGCTTTATGAGACTGATCCACCGTGTTCAGCGATACCAATAACTGCCTGATTATCATGGCCAGAAGAAATAGGTTAATTAATACCGGGTATTTTTCGTTGTATGAGTGGGAGAGAAACTCCCTCTGGAGGGAACACAGGAATTGTAGACTTTGCAGACCATGTACATGCACAAAAACCTAAATAACACAAAACAGGACATCGAAAACCTTAAAAAGCACAAAAGGACTTCTTTAAAACACATTATTTTCCATTGTGCATCATGGCAGCTAGTGGTCGACTCCATATTCTAGAGGTGATGTTCAAAACTACTAGAAATACTATAGATTTTCAACACAATCAGATTTTTTTTAGTTTTTTTAACACATCCTGACTCCTAAGGATGCATCCCCTGGGGACAAAGAACATCTGTCCAAAACATCAAGTCAATCCATCGAATATTGGTTGAGATGTGTGGTCGCCCCAACAAATGATATCGCCACGCCTACAAAAACATTATCTTCAGAAATGCATTTCAAATCAGTAGCATATAATCTTTTTTGCCAGGGTTGTCTGTGGTTTGCTGGATATCTGGGGAGGAATTGCAGTGACAGAAAGGAAGCAAAAAAATAGATTTGTTTATACTCGAGAGAGATGAGAAAAAACATGCAATCCTTCGTGATCAGCAGGCAGCACACATTTGAAAATGATGTTCTGTCAAATGTGCCGGCATATTATTTTGATAAATTGCTGATTTTCTTTTTCCTTACAAGTGTAGTCGTATCTCTCCCCATCAGCCCACACATAATAAAGTGAATAGCAGCGTGAAGACTCTTTTTCTGAGGACAGAAACCTCCCTTTCCAGGAAAAAATGCCCTTATCTGTGAATCAGACGCTGTCTCACTATTCAATTGAAGATCTAAGGCCTGTGTATTCAGAGCCGCCTCCACAACAACCTACCTTTACACTCCACTGGTTCATTCTTCAGCAGATTGCCCTTTCATTGGACGCTCCGCCCACACACTCGTGAAGGAGAACACAACAACAACAACAACACACACACACACACACACACACACACACACACACACACACACACACACACACACACAAAGGCTTGGTTTCTTAGAGACGTGATTGCTATTTTCTATTCATTAGCCTTGTTTGTATGGTGCTAAAAAAGGCCTCATAAAACAACTTGTCTTCATTGGTAATCCCTGCATTACAGTGAAAGGAAAACATCTGAATAATACTTTACTTTTATTGTTCTACTCGTCACATTTTGGCTTTAAGTATTGATGAGCATGTCTGTTTAAAGCTGTAGTAAGGATGTGGTTAGCCTAGCTTAGCATAACGACAGGAAGCAGGGTCAAGCAGTTAGCCTGGGTCTTTGTAAAGATCATAAAGGAAGAAGGGAATTAATTGGTGTTTCTAAAAATATCCAACTTCTAGATTTGGGCAATGATGGTGTGAATGTGTGTGTGTGTGTGTGTGTGTGTGTGTGTGTGTGTGTGTGTGTGTGTGTGTGTGTGTGTGTGTGTGTGTGTGTGTGTGTGTGTGTGTGTGTGTGTGTGTGTGTGTGTGTGTGTGTGTGTGTGTGTGTGTGTGTGTGTGTGTGTGTGTGTGTGTGTGTGTGTGTGTGTGTGTGTGTGTGTGTGTGTGTGTGTGTGTGTGTGTGTGTGTGTGTGTGTGTGGGTGGATTTGCATTGTTTCTCCCGAGCTAGCTGTGGCTTCCTGCTTCCTCTCCTAATGCTAAGCTAAGCTAACCATGTCAATGTTACCTCACCTCACTCTCAGAAAGAAAGCACCGTACTTCCCAAACTATTCCTCTAACAGGGGATGCCATCCATCCATTTGTATCATTTCACATTTGACATATGTATTGTTGCTGTCAGTGTACGTGTTGGGGAGAACTACTCACTATTCGAAGGTGATGTGTGATGACACGTCAGCTTTATCAAGTAACGGTGTAAAAGTCTGTGGGCAGACACACCTGCTGAAGTGATGCCAACACATACATACCATTATATTCTATTTCTGCTTCTGCTTGTTTAATTGGTTGTCTTCTTTCTTTTGCATGATTGCTTTAACTTTCTTTTTCTCCTCCACCTTTTACTCTCTTGCATGCTCTCATCGTCTCTGTGTTTTGCTGCTTTTGTGTGCTGGGGAAAAAACAGCTTCCTATCCCCAGATACAAGAAGGTAAGCCTTGGAGATAAGTCCAAATCACAACCAGTCCCTGCAAATCAATACTTCCCTCTTATCCCACCCACATCCAGTGAACCCTGACAGAAACCAGCAGCAACTCTCCGTGACCTCCCCTGAGCTCCCTAATGTGAATAGATGTGTTTTAACCCAATAGTCCCACTCGTATCTTGCTGCACAGTACTGTACATTGCATTAATTACTGACAAGTCGAGTCATTCAAAGCAAATGCTATAATAACAACATGTGACAGAAGCGTTCAGAGCAATGTATTGATTCACTGAACTGAACTCGAAGGTCAACGAATTTGCCGATTGATTAAAGGTAAAGTCCATCCACACATCGATGCTGCTACACGCCATGACTCAGTGTCTGCAAGGTTTTTAATTAGTTCTGCTAATTTATATTGTTGTTGACACCTCTCTCCCTGAATCAATGCCCTATATTCTGCTTAGAAAGAAAGTCATTGGTGTAATTTATCAGACTGTTATGGGAATCTCTCTGAGTCACCTTTGAAATTGCATTTGGATGCTTTATATAAATCGGTAGTAAATACAAAATAAAAAAATGATAATAAAAGGTGATTTGGAGAGGCATACAATTGCACCTTTGCCACATGAAGGTTCTTCAAGGTCCCATTTCTACTGATCCTATTTCCTTTGTTGAGGTCGACTAGAATAGATTTAAATTGTTCAATTTTCCAAACTCACATTGGTTTCTCATTCAGCATCTCTGTATAGTCTGTGTGTTCACTCTCTGTCCTACACGGCTTGTTGGAGCTCCTGCCTCCCCCCTCCCTGTGAGCCCAGTGTGCTCTGATTGGTCGGCTCGTTGCGAGGCTCGTTGCTGCGAGGAGCGGACAGGTTTCCGGGTCGGCGATACAGCGAGAACAAGCAAAACTCATCCTGAGCACACACACACTCACAGCTGAAGTAGAAACAATAAGTGTGGCTTGATATTGAGAAAGAAAGAGGTTTGTAACGCTGTGAGAATGGGTCTGTGGAGAGCATTCCTCCACCATCCCAACTCGTCTATTACCAACGTTCAGGGAGCTCTATGCAAGTCAATGGGACTCCCTGTTAGTTAGCCAAGGGGTCCTGGTGAGTGAGGGGCTCCGTGGATTGGTCCATTTGGGCCAATCCGGTCATTTGTTGTTGATCTGGGTGTTCACACGTCACAGAACCCAGGAAGCAAACAATGGAAAAGAGAAATGTCCAACGAGGCGTTCTGGGGCAGCACAGACAGGCAGAAAAACCTTCATAACACAAGGGGACGGGTGATAACTGGAAAAGCATGACATGGGACCTTTAAACCGCCTTAAATCTGCATTTGCAATAAAAGTTGGTCTTTGCAGGTTTTAATGCAATTTTCTTCCAGTAGTTAGCATCACAAGGGCTCCCTCGACAAACAGCCAATGGGATTTCTCCATTGGATTTTTTGGAATCACAGAAAAATTATCTCTGAGGCAAACCCATGTTTATAATACTTATATCAGCAGGATAATCCCCATATATTAACACCACTTTAGAGTTTTTGGAGAGTATATGCAAAGTAAAAAGCTAACGTTAGGCCAGGGTTGCCAACTTTGGGTACCTGGCTGGAGTGAGATTTTGATATCATGGGTTTAATTACACATATGCGCACTAAATGACTGCTATCGTGTCAGCAGCGGGACCTTAGCATATAGGATATAGGATATATATACAATATATACAAATACACAATATTGGACACAGACTATAAAGGGCACACAGTTTCATTCACTAATGAAAGTCAAACACATGTTTGTTTCCACTGTTTTATTGTGTGCCTGTGGCGATAAGCAATTAATTGACTTATCGTACGATAAATAAAAATGAACTCGATAAATTCCCATTTACATGAGGATGTGACTAGCAGTTCGAAAGGATGTACTTCAATTATTATAATATATTATCATTATGTCAGGGGTCTAAAATGGTCATACAACGGTGCCGACAATATTATTGTTTATCGCAATAATTTCCTGGAAAATGTATCCAACAAAATTAATTATCGTGAGAGGCCTATACATGAAACACACACACACAAATCTAACTTACTCCAAACTGCCAAACATATTAATTAACACACTCTATGTTGGCCTAGTAGAACAATAAGCAGCAGACTTTTACTTTTTTATCATTTCTACTGGATCTTAGATCTGCACTTGCGCAATACGGGTCGGCAGTTGCCAGAGAGTATTTTTGTTGGGTAATCTATGGTAGGGCTAACTCTGGGCTAACCCATACAGTGGTGGGGTGAAGTCAGTATTTGCAATGTAATTACATACACGCTGGCCTTGACAGTGAAACGCCACGCGTGAAGTTTAGATTATTTCCCTGTCTCAATCCAAACTGAACTGTATGAAATAAAAAGGCACATTTGTCTTGTAGTAAATAAAAAGGGCGACCTGGAGCCAATCCTGCAATTTCCCCACAGGTCAAAGAGTTGACATGCTGAAAGCCCAACCCCTGTAGGGGGGTCTGGGGGGATTCTCCCCCAGGAGATTTTTTGAAATACTAACATAAAATACACATTCTGGTACTCTCTTGAGAAGAAAAATAAATACATCTACACGACATATTTAAACAAATGAATGCCATTTTAGTTTGTTGTTACTTTGTTCTGAAAGCTGAACCTGCTGCTCCTCACAGAGAGAGGAGGGAAGAGGCTGTGTTAATTACTTTACATTGTGGATAAGGGTGGATCGCCCCCATTGTTCTGTGTGTCAACATGAAAGACAGCCCACACACCTATCAATCATCATGGGGTCTTATTTCATTACGTGTTGATTTCTATCAACACGTAATGTTGTATCGATGTATATAGACATGTACTACAGCTAAAGTATTCTCCGTGGGGACTTCCTGCAACAACACCACGCCGTTATCTTGATTCTGATTGGCCAGAAGACATTATCAAAGATGTTCTATTGGGAAGACGATCACTACCTGACAAAAGTTTTCAAAACCGTTTCTAGTCTTCGGTATTCTTGTTTTTGGCGTGAGAATAGTTTGGGCAGCGTGAGAGCGTGAGATTGAGGGTGAAAGCGTGTGTCACACGCCAGATGCGTGAGAGTTGGCAACCCTACGTTAGGCTATAAAGGAACTACAGCACGGTCACATGACATCGCCTTACCACCGCTGAGCTAAAGACAGCTAATGCTAATGCATATGTGCATACAAAAATACACAAAAGGTTTATAGGAGGCATATCACAACAGTAAGCATCATAGGTGATTACAAAAGCCATGCATTCAACATAAGTAGACAAACATCCAAAAGGCAGCACTAATCAACCCTTAATATCCGTATTAAGTTAAGGACCTTTGCCAAATAGAAAAGGCACACAAACTGCCCTACATCCGTTTTGCAATATTTATTTTGTATATACCCTAAGGGAAATTGTTGTTTAGCAGTTAGAGTAAAACACAGGTTAGAGTGGCTAGAGCTAACGGCCCGTCCACACACAGGCGTGAAAAAAATCTTTCAAAGCTTCGCCCATTCACTTGAATGGGGTGACGTAGAAGATTTTGAATCTTCGCCGAACTGCATTGTGGGGAGCGGAGCATGGCTTTGGAAGCATCGTGAGCATTAAAAGTTGAGCAATGTTCAACTTTTGATGCTCCCGATGCTTTCGAAGCTGGCATCAGCCAATCAAAACCACGTGCTAGCTGGGAGAGCCAGACCGCAGTTCATTTCCTCATATTCCAAACGAGAAATTACGGTAGCAAATCACCCGGTTCTTTACAACCAGAACTATTTACCGGGATACAAACCGGAGGAACCAGGCCTGGAGGGAGGTGGCAGAGACAGTGGGTGGAACTGGTAGGTTTTCGCCTGTTTGGGGATTTTATATCAAGTTTACTTCGTTTTAACATTGCTATTGCTTTGTATGTCGGGAGATTCATGTGATTGGTTGTTGCTCGCAAAAGATCGCCAGGCTTCAGACACGCCCAGCTTCAAGATATTTCAAGATTTTTTTCATGCCTGTGTGTGGACGGGCCGTGAGTGTCTTTGCACAAAGCTAGTTGTGAGAGTGAATTCAAAAACCAAAAAGAACACTGTACAAAAGCCATGCAATCAATATAAGTAAACGAATATGAAACTAAAAACGCTTGCAATTGCAATATTTCTTTGTTTTTAGGGTAAAAACACAAGAGGCTGTGGCGAAGTGGTTTAGTGCATTGGTGTTCGGATCAGGGTTCGAACCCCACTGCAGTCAGCATGTCGTTGTGTCCCAAATTGCTCCAGTGGGGATTACCCACAGTATTGAGTATGTATTGAGTATTTTATCCAAAGTATGTCGCTTTGGATAAAAGCGTCAAACAAGTGACATGTCATGTGATGCGTATACTGTATAGGACATAAAACAAACAAAAGAGATAGTGCAAGAGAATGTTTCGAGATGTGCAAGTAAATACAAATAAAAATGGAAGACTCTGTACTGTATACAAGAAACTGGAATATGCCCTAATGCCTCATCTATGTTTTGCTGCTTCACTGTGAGATCAAATGTAACCTGAGTTTACACAAAGCAAGTAGAGGTGATTTAAAAAAACGAAAAAGAATACTGCAGGTTAATAGAAAAGCCATGAAATCAATATAAGTTAACAAACACAACACTAAAACCTTTGTCTGGTGACAAGAAATTACCAAACGTGGGCAAAATAATCGACTTGCTCTTGAAGAAAACAGAATGTAACTATGCCCTTAATGTGTCTTGCTGCTTCACTGTGAGATTAAACATAATCGTGAGATACAATGTAAGACCCATGCATGTAATAATCCTGCAGGAAAGTTGCAATGAGAAGCCCGTTAGCTGCTTAAACGTGACTTTAGTTTAACCCCCCGGAGATAAAAATCCTAAATCAGCCTGTCTGCTTTGCTTTCCCCCCGAAATCAATGACACGTTACCATTGACATGACTGACTTTGAAACTAACGTGTCCCAGCCTGACCCCTCCACCACCTCTCCTCTTCCTCCTCCTGCTCCTTAAGCCTCTCCATCATCAGCGTTGACGTTCATTGGTGATGAATGGGCCCCATCTGTCTCTTCTCCATATTGCCTACTTCCACCCCCTGACCCCGAACACCTCCTCTGATCCCAGGTGCCCCGGCAGCATTAACCCCTGCTGAAACCTCGCTGTGAGTCAGATCCCTGAGCAGCAGATCAATGCCACGCCTCATCCATCCTGCTATCTGCTGTTATTGATGCTCCTCCACCCGCCTGTTGCTGCTCAGTCAGATATGGAAATGAAGACGCATGCCCTCGCTGACAAAAAAGCCCTGATAACGGAAACTAAGCACCCACGTGGGACGAATGAAATAGAAAACACACATCGACATAAACGGCTTTCCCTGAATCAATGCCCTCTGTTCTGCTTAGTTGTTATTGGAATCTCTGTGAGTCGCCTTTGAAATTAAATAAATAATACAAATATAATACCTTGCTTTATATCTTGTTATTGTTAATTTGTAAATTCAATATGTATATTTTCTACTTTCTCGTTTATTTCTTGTCTTTGAATTGTTATTGTTCATGTCTTCTATTGCTGCTGCAACACAAACATGTCCCAAATTGGGATCAATAAAGTTCTATCTCATCTTATCTTAAATTGCAATAGAGTGCCACAGTGACGCGTCCTAAAACCCGGAAGTAAACTCCTTCCGGTTCCTTCGACAAAAAACCATTGTACAGATGTAGCACTCCAGATCAGACTCAAATGGGTGTGTCCCAGTCAAAAGCCCAGCGGATGCCAGTGGCTGGGGGTGTTGCCAAATTGCTAGAGGGCGTTGCCCAATTTCCCCATTTGTTCAATTACAGGATTTAACCATGAGATGGCGCTTCATTCACAAAATACACAATGGGTGTTGAAGAATCAATATTTTAGATCAAATAAAGTATATAGTTTGCTTTATGCAGTATATTTATTGTAATATTGTACAGTAGATTGAAGTAAATCAACTTATACATTAAGATAAGATAAGATGGACCTTTATTAATCCCGTGGGGAAATGCAGTAGTTCAAACAGCAACAGGGTGAGAGTGAAAAACAGGACAGCACAGATTCACACAGATTAATAAAATCAAAAATAAGATGAGCGATAAAAATAATAATAATAATAATGAGAAACTATGAAATAAGAAATGAATAAAACTAAAATGTAATTATCATATCATATATTATAATGTATTTTATTATTAAGTAATATCATTAACCCCATTATAGCAGATGCCACATTGAATGGATGAACACATGTATGCATCAATAATTACAACAGAGTATTTCTAAATACAAGTTGTAAAAATACTTATATGTATTTAATATTAACCCTTTGGAGTCGACCGCCACGCCGGCGTGATCAGATCACATGACCTGTTCAAGCCGGTGCCGCATAAAAACAACAGTCCGGACAACATTGCCGTGTGTTTCTGTCGAAAGTACTGGCTTGAAACTATATCCCAGTCTTTGTTTAATTTCTCCATAGGGTTTTTGAAAATAGCTGGAAATAAGGTCTGTGGTTGAAACACATTTAAGAGACGGATCACGTTTTGTTCAGCCGGATAATATCCACATACCCTACTTTTATAATTTTCTAATCATAAATCTATCGATTAGATTTATGATTAGAAAAAAACCCTATGGAGATATTGCATTGGTTTTTTGTCGAAGGAACCGGAAGTGATAAAATGCTAACTTACTTCCGGGTTTTAGGACGCGTCACTGTGGCCCTCTATTGGATGCTTTATATAAATCGGTAGCAAATACAAAATTAAGAAAATGATAATAAAAGGTGCTTTGGAGAGGTATATAATTGCACCTTTGTCAAATAAAGGTACTTAAACTGCCCTAATTTGCAATTGCAATAAAATGCGGCAATTTTGTGCCGGAAATTAGCGTCACAAAAGCTCCTTCAACAAATAGGGGGTTTCTCCATCGGGTTAAGGGTATCGCTGCCAAAAAAGGCCTGACCGTGGAAACGAAGCACCCACCGGGGACGAATAAAATAGCAAACACACGTCAACATAAACGTTGTCGATATGCTTCATGTAATAAATTCACTTTATGGATTCCCTTCAAATAGCGGTTAGCATGTGCTTTGGGATTCAAGGCATGTTTCTGTGTCTGGTGTTATTTATACTCCATGAAAAAACATGAGTGTGTATTTTGACCAAAAGTATATGGATGGATAAACTGGAAGAATTCAATACATATATCAAATATGTTTTAAGAATACAAATACGCACCCTTATATGACATATGAGTTGCTTATGTACGATAGCTGTGCAGTGCATGAACCTTAAAGCTTCTTATGAATTCATGTATTTTTTTCTTATGCATTGGTGCTCCTTGAAAAGAAATGTCAAGCAAGGAAAATTCATGAACTGTGGGTCTTATTTTTCTACTTTAATTCCATCATGTCTGATTACAATGGACTAGAACTGCAGCAGGTAGTCGAATAGACTCTTGACAGGAAACATTTTGATGATATTTAGTATTTTTTTAATGCAGATAAAGCCAGCCTGTCTTCAGATGTCCTGCTTTTCTGTTGAATATCATATTCTTGTTTCATTCTCCTCTGAATAAGGCTGTGCGCTTTTAGTGAGGCATGTCAGGGACAAATATTTGTACTTAACCAAACAAAATGATTTGAACCAGCCAAGTGATGTTTCATGTTGACCTCTATTTATATCCTATAAGTTATGAGCTTCACTAATAATAATAATAATAATAATAATGGGTTCCATTTATAAAGCACTTCATATTTGATTTCAAATCCCGAAGTGCTACAAGTAGTGAGCATGAACAGTAAATAAACATTACACAACACGGTAGAATTAATAAAAAGCAATACAAAAATAAAAAATAAATAAAAGGGTGATAAAAAGGTCTAGGCAAAGGCTCTTTGGAAAAGATGGGTTTTGAGGCCTTTTTAAAAGCCTCCACAGTCTGTGGTGCTCTCATGTGGTCGGGGAGAGCATTCCACAGGCTGGGAGCAGCCGAGCAGAAGGCCCGGTCTCCCATAGTACGGAGCTTAGTCCTGGGGGGTTTGAGGAAGTTGGAGTTGCTGGAGCGGGTGGTCCGCAAGGATGTATGGGGAGTTCCTTGAGGTAGGGAGGGGCAGTTCCATGGACACACCGGTGGGTGAGGACGGAGACCTTGAATTCGATCCTCAGCTCCACGGGGAGCCAGTGTAGTGCTTTAAGGATGGGGGTGATGTGATCGTATTTGCGCACCCTCATCAGGACCCTAGCAGCGCTGTTCTGAATGTACTGGAGCTTCTGGATGCTTTTGTTAGGGATCCCGATGAGGGACTATAGTACTATACATCCATGGATGCAAGTTGTTAACTGTACAGAAAGTTAATATTCCTCCAACATAATGAAAAGTATATAACAATCATCATATAGTGGTTTATATGATCTGTATTCAATTAAAACGTCTAGGGTATAGAGAAGGTCTCTTGAAGTAAAGTTAATAAAGCTGAATGCTCGCTGCAGTATTTCAATGTGACTTCAGCAGAACTAAACTTAAATACTTTATACGGTTTGGATTCATTAAAACTTCTATGATAAAGTATTTCGTTTTATCAAGTTAAAGCTGTGATCCCTGCAGTAGTGGACACTCTCAGTTCATCACGATGTTTTTCAGATCAGCTCAAAAAACCGGACACCACTCCTGCCAATCCCCCACTTCCTCTGAAAAGATATCAAGAGAGCATTCAGGCTGGTGTGTGTGTGTGTGTGTGTGTGTGTGTGTGTGTGTGTGTGTGTGTGTGTGTGTGTGTGTGTGTGTGTGTGTGTGTGTGTGTGTGTGTGTGTGTGTGTGTGTGTGTGTGTGGTGTGTGTGTGTGTGTGTGTGTGTGTGTGTGTGTGTGTGGTGTGTGTGTGTGTGTGTGTGTGTGTGTGTGTGTGTGTGTGTGTGTGTGTGTGTGTGTGTGTGTGTGTGTGTGTGTGTGTGTGTGTGTGTGTGTGTGTGTGTGTGAGAGATGGGAGGTGTGTGTGGATACACTGATGCATGTTACCCATCTGCCTTTTTGCAGTGGTCATTTTTCTCCAAGCCCTCGGTAATTATGATCAGCCGAGTATTCACAGTGTGCTCTCGCAATCAGCAGCGTGACGCAGATGTCTGTTCACACGTAATGTTCCTCCACTTAAATGAGAGCTCAGGTGTTTGCTGAAGGCAACAATAGAGGTAATTGAAGACGGCACATTAACCTCTCCAATCAGCTTTCATGGTGTCGCCTCAATGGCTGCGTTGCGTGAAAAGCAGTCAAAAAAGTACGGCTAAACATCAGCAGGAAATCGAGGAGAAGCATGTAATGAAATAGAAATCAATAAACATGGAGTTGTTGCTTTTTAAAAGGGCCCTATTAAACTCATGTCCAGGTGTATATCAGTATGTAGTGTCTCTACTTTAAAGAGTCCTCTCCTGCTGATGTTCAGGTGTATATCAGTATGTAGTGTCTCTACTTTAAAGAGTCCTCTCCTGCTGATGTTCAGGCGTATATCAGTATGTAGTGTCTCTACTTTAAAGAGTCCTCTCCTGCTGATGTTCAGGTGTATATCAGTATGTAGTGTCTCTACTTTAAAGAGTCCTCTCCTGCTGATGTTCAGGTTCATATCAGTATGTAGTGTCTCTACTTTAAAGAGTCCTCTCCTGCTGATGTTCAGGTGTATATCAGTATGTAGTGTCTCTACTTTAAAGAGTCCTCTCCTGCTGATGTTCAGGTGTATATCAGTATGTAGTGTCTCTACTTTAAAGAGTCCTCTCCTGCTGATGTTCAGGTGTATATCAGTATGTAGTGTCTCTACTTTAAAGAGTCCTCTCCTGCTGATGTCCAGGTGGATATCAGTATATAGTGTCTCTACTTTAAAGAGTCCTCTCCTGCTGATGTTCAGGTGTATATCAGTATGTCGTGTCTCTACTTTAAAGAGTCCTCTCCTGCTGATGTTCAGGTGTATATCAGTAGGTACTAGTGTCTCTACTTTAAAGAGTCCACTCCTGCTGATGTTCAGGTGTATATCAGTATGTAGTGTCTCCACTTTAAAGAGTCCTCTCCTGCTGATGTTCAGGTGTATATCAGTATGTAGTGTCTCTACTTTAAAGAGTCCTCTCCTGCTGATGTTCAGGTGTATATCAGTATATAGTATATACTGGGACATGTCTCCATGCTTTAATGTTCAAAAAGCTCTTTATTTTTCTCATACTGCAGCACCTCTTTTCACCCTCTGTCTGAAACCAGAGCCCAGTCTGCTCTGATTGGTTAGCTGGCCAGCTCTGTTGTGATTGGTCAACCGTTTAGAGATGTCCCGCCCCTTAGTCTAACACATACCATGAGTTGGAGCGCCAGCCAATAGGAGCATCAGTGTTATATAGTGACGTCACTACGTTCCTGTGCTTTGGGATGTCATCCTTTGCAGACCATGGACACAACAAGAAAGGGAACATCCTCAAAAGCATGAGATGGCCTCTTTAAGAAACACCACACAACCCAGTAAAGAAAATGTATATGATCATTTTACAACAAATCAAAGTCTTTTGGTTCAACAGATTGTTCAAAGTTAAAAATATATAATCACCTTGGCAAGTCATAAGTAGTCAAATGTTTAAAAAGCACCATGACTGCGTCAGTCTTTTCTGTTAATGAGCAATGTTGAGTCATGTTAAATGTTGCAAGGAATTGTGGGACGACATTATCCCCTTTCCGTTTTGTAAAGGTTTCCTAAGCTAAAGGAATGGAGGAACACACACACACACGCACACACACACACACACACACACACACACACACACACACACACACACACACACACACACACACACACACACACACACACACGCACACACACCCCATGAGCTAAATGAGCTAATAAAGGAAGCATTGAAGATATTTCCTATCATCTAGAGCAGGGGTGCCCAATACGTCGATCGCAAAGGTAGTGTGGGTAGATCGAATGGCATTGGGAAAAAAAGAAGGAAACAAAAGTTAGCCTATCATCCATCCTTACTATGGCTTGACTTGATTGACGTACAGGTAAGCCAGCCTGAGTTGTATTGTGCCATACGGCTTATGCATAATTAGCCATTAGCCCCCCCCCCCCCCCCCCCCGGCGGCCCTGTAGGTAGTTCATATGGGCTTGATCACTTTAAAAGTCGCTCCCAAGCTGAAAAAGTGTGGGCAGCTCTTATCGTGGTTGACACTTCTTGGTAATTTCCCTATGGCACGAAAAATGGACAATTCGGCTACAACCCTGTCTTTATTGTTTTACGGACAAAATAAAACAGTGGAAAGTGTTTTAGATGAAGCAGGGTACATATTCTGCTGGTTAGTTCAAGCTGCTCCTGGAGTAAGGGAGGAGAGAATCAGATTGAAGAGAGAGGGCCGCAGCAGGCTCAGAGATTGGAGTTGTAAAGTGAATGTCGAACGAGTTTTATCGCCTTATTTTCACACCGCTGAATCCCTCCGTCTGCCTGAGGTTGAATTATACCGTCGACAGCAAGGCAGCAGACGTGTCTCAATGCATGCAATTTAAAATAGGGTCGTGTTTCTGAGCTTCTGTGGGAATACCAGAGGATTCAGAGAGAAAACCTCCAACTCCGTGTTTAAGAAGCAACGTCAGTGTTTGTTTTTATCTGTCTTGAGCTTAAATATGGACGGAAAGTCCCTATTTTCTTTCATGTCTCAATTAGAAACAATTATTGTATCACTGGTTTCTAAAATAAGAGCCTTTAGCTATATCTAAAAGGCACATTTAATGACCGTAAAAGAAAGATATCACTTTATTATCAGCAGCCAATCCCTTTTCAACTCAGTAATCCAGCATTAATATCTTATTATTATTAGTCTACACATTACAGTATATATTGCACTAATGTTATATATTTTAGTACAATGTGCAATCTAAATATGTTATCTTTTATTGGACATTTAACTGTACCTTCTTTTTCTGTATACATATATTTAGATATGTTGACTGTGTTGAATTATACTGCATTATACATTACAGTAATCTTAATTTTTTTTTTCTAAATATTTTATTTGTTATTGCATACTCAAAATTCCTAAGATCAAAACCTATATTTATTCTATTTAATTTACAAAATATTCTTTTTTTATTTATTGTATCAGAATATGGGTCTTACATGCAGTTTCTGATACAATAATTGATGATGAATGAACATTAAATTGACTTGTGTTGATGTTATGAACCTAACTTCCTGTCCCTTGCTGGCCTGCTGATGAAATATTGTTTTCCTCTGCAGCAGCAACAGACAGAGAGGCTGTAATTAGTTGAAAATTCTACGATCAATATGTTTAAGTTGATGGTCTCAGCTGTGGCTATCTGCTGGTATTAAGTGTTTTATAAGCTGGTACCCAAGGGATTATGGGATTTGTTCAGTTTTGTTTTTCGTTCTACACTTTTCAAAATAACAGTTTCACTTTTATCCACTCACTCAAATCTCTGCCTGTCCAGCTGCCAACATCTAGACGAGAGAAGAGAGATGATGAAAATTATAAACTCATCTGTGTCTCTTAACGAGCGTTCACTGAGCAATTAAACTTAACGAGCAGAGCGGGGACTCTGGGCTTTGTCTGCCCCGGGTTTAGCCTCTCAGGATTTCACTGTATGAGGCAGAAAGTAGACCTTTGGATATTTGTATTGGGTTCCAAAAGATACTTAATAAGTTATAAAACTTGAGGTTACTACGAAGGAAATGTAACATGATTTTAGGGGTAGTAAGAAATACAGACTTAAAGGGGACCTATCATGCAAAATGCACTTTGTGACGTCTTTTATACATAACTATGTGTCCCCGATGTGTCGGGGAACTCACGCAGCGTCAGAAAATAAAACCCTCTCTCTTTTCCTCTGTACCCAAATCTTTTAAAAACGAGCGGATACAGATTTCCTGCCGATATGACGTAATTTCGGACGGTGGACCCACAGAAAGTTGTTATCAGAAACGAGGCCTGACGTGTTTTGGACGTAATCTCGTCTTTGTTTACATTAGCAAGCCTCGCTAACACTCAGAGCTAACCTGTACTGGAGAGCACATGTGTTTAGAAAGCAGGAAATAAAAAAAAGGAACTCACCTTGTGATAAACCCGCAAGAGAAAAAGCATTTGAGCTCCATACTGTTTCAGAAATAATCCTTGATGTGGTTTAGAACAGGATGGCGTTTTATCACAGCAAAATTCTGATCAGGCATTAGCTCCGCCTCCTCTTTTTTTTTTCAAGCTAAGGACCTAAAATCCGTGTTTCTCTAACAGCTGAAATAGAGGGATATGAGGGATTTCTAAAATGCATGATCTGTTTGTATTTTGAGCAAAACATATCATAGACATGTTTTTATATATTTGTATACATCTGAGACCTATAATATATGCCTAAAAATAGCATGATAGGTGACCTTTAAAGCTTTTAAGTTGTTGGTTATCCTTGTTTTATACAGCTTTAATTATGTGAAGCAGTAAGAAATGGGACAATCTCAAATGTAATTGGATTCCCGATATCCTGCTTTTATCCCCATGACCATCAGAACATGCTGACATACTTTACCTTAAAGTTTGAGATGTGCTCATGTGTTTTGAAATAAACAAACCATGACCAATGACTAATAGAGTAAAAGAATATTATATAGGCTATAGGCAAAAAACACTAATTAGTCTATTAAAAGCACCAATCATCTACTCGGTGTTTCATCTTAAACTAAACCTAAAATGTTATGTCTATTGTTATTAATGCAGTTTCAGCTTTCTATCTTAATATGTCATTTCCAAATGTTCCATTATAATGTGTACTTGTTGATGAGTGGCGGACATGGCAGCATTTAGTGCAGACAGGAAGTAAAGCAGCCCTGTTGCATTATATCACACACACACAAACACACACACATCCAGTTTGTGTGGGTGTGTGTGTGCGTGCGTGCGTGTGTCATTTGGCTGCCAGTAATTCCTGCTGAGTGCTGGGCTCCGCGCCGAGCGGCTCTATTAGGACAGATAATTGTGGCTGAACGTCACAATTGTTATGTTTTTCCCTTTTTGCTCCATTACAGAAGAAACCATAAAGAATGGCAGTAATTAAAATAATGGCACTGGGCTTGATACATGAGAGGGATGTGGACTTTTAATTATTAGGCAGAAGAAAATATTTATCTTATAATCTTTTTATGATTATTATTGTATAGGTCTTTATTCTGCGTACTATTATATCAGAATGAGCATTTGAATGGTGCATGAATCAAAACACAAGGACTTTTAGTTGCTCTTCATATAACTGACACACACAACTTTACAGGAATAACGTTGTTTGACACACAGCTAAAAAAGGACGCAAAATCTGAACAATGCATAAGTACATAGAAGCACCGGGAAAGAATATATCTAACGTAAAAAAATGAAAAATTGAAAAATAAATTATTTTTTTATTTGTTTACTTGTAGTACTGATACCATCCACTAGACTCCTAGTTACGTCTCGAGCTGCGTCGATGATTTAAAATACCGCGAAATAATCTGTGACGCATTTGTGTGTATTGTGTTTGTTTCCCGGGGCAACCCTCACAAGAAACACCGGCTGTTGTTATTCCTGCTGTGACGTTAAGTTGCTGCTTGTAATTATGCCTTTACAAGCTTAAAAGTTGTTTTTATCATCTGAATTTGGCAAAACAAGTTTAACATTCTTAAAACCAAGACTTTGTTTATTTGAAATCAGATGAAAACAAACTGTCACGGACCCTGCCGTGTTATCTATGATTACTACGCTTTTCATTCATAATTTCAGCGGGAGGGAGGGGGAGTGGTGCTGAGGAACAGCAGTCTGACAGGTGTCTGTGTTGACTTTCCCCTTATTGTGGAATAAGGGGAATGCAGAGACTGGCTACAAGTATCTTAGGTTCAAGTTAGACAACTAATGTCAGGGTTAGTGTTCATGACTTCATGTGTATGTCATCTAATGGTTAATCTCAATACACACACATTTTCCGTGCTTTCCAATAGTTTAAAATAGTTTTATCCCACTGTTTAATAACCTGTTCAATACAAACATGCCACTTGTAAAAATGAAATAAAATGTCTGTGAACTGATATGTGTTTAGTGAGCTTATTAGAGGATGTTCCCTTTGATTGTAAAATGTCAATGAAGATGTCAGACTTAGTATATTTGTTAATAATTACATACAACACATGGCATTTTTGTGTGTGCGTGTTCCAAGTGAATCTGCGGCCCCCTGGTGGCCAGTACATCAATGGTGTGGCCCCCACCACCATCAAAGTTGCCCATCCCTGCTCTAGATCTTGAACAAATTCAATGGAAAAATCTATATACATCCGATATTACATTTTCTGTGGAAAGGTGTGGAGATTTGCCAATGCAATGTCCAGTGTTGCATGTCAGGTGTACCGGCTCTCTTTATTATAGCTTGGTGTGATATTCTGAAGATTGCAAAACAAATGCATTAAAGAAAATTGCATTTTAAATGGCCGGCCTCTATCACACATCTCTCTTCAATTCTTAACTCCCCCCTTCCCCTTATATTTCCCATACAGTATTCCTTTACATATCTCCCTCATTCACACTGCCCCTCCCCCGCTCCCTATATGTTCTGTACAGTGTGTTGTTGTGTTAAACAGTATGTTCTGTTCCTGTTCACTATATAAAGACATGGAGAAAAACAAAGCATGTGTTACAACAGGAAGTGTGAAGATGTAAGGCATTTCCCATCTAAAAGCCAAGAACGATGAAAGTACAAAATTATAAAAAAACTAAATCAAATCAACAACAACCTTGATCGTTAAATTTGAATATAATTTTTTACAAATAATTGAAGAAATCAAGTTGTCTTCTAGGGAATCGTGACGGGCATCTTTCACGGTTTTGTATATACTAAACAATGGATTGATTATCAAAAAAACAATCAACAGATTAACAGATAATTTAATACATTCTTAGGGAGGTGGATTTTAGCAATATTGAGTCTGCACATCAGGATAAATAAGCTACAATATGACCACTTGTTTTTCATTTATTAAATATTTGAATCCTGCTCCAAAGCTTTATTAAACTGCAATTCTGAGTCATCGGAGATACCCTAAAAAAGGTAATGCTATGTTATATGAAGAGTTGAGTTTAAAAGTCATTTGTAGTACAACTCTGCCTTGATACCCCTTAATAGTGATTATAATGAGGTTTAACCCTCCTATTGTCTTCGTTTCCCCCGCTGACTTTGGTGTTCGTGTTCAAATGTGACCGGCCCCGTTTTAACTGCTATCACATTAACACAAAAACCATCAATCATCACCACATTTCATTTAACACCCTTTCAAACTGTACATATTGTATCAGAGTACTGGCACACATGAAGAACTGCAGTACATATACAAAGAACAGACACTGAACATGTATTGCGTGTGCCAGGTGTGATCCATGTGGGGGGATGGGCACATACGAGCGGGAAATTTATCAAATTGATCTGTGTGTGTGTGTGTGTGTGTGTGTGTGTGTGTGTGTGTGTGTGTGTGTGTGTGTGTGTGTGTGTGTGTGTGTGTGTGTGTGTGTGTGTGTGTGTGTGTGTGTGTGTGTGCCAGGTGCGATTCACATGGGGGGATGGGCACATAGGGGGGGCACATCTAGAGTGTGTGTGTGTGTGCGTGCGTGCGTGTGTGTGTGTGTGTGTGTGTGTGTGTGTGTGTGTGTGTGTGTGTGTGTGTGTGTGTGTGTGTGTGTGTGTGTGTGTGTGTGTGTGTGTGTGTGTGTGTGTGTGTGCTGTGTGTGTGTGTGTGTGTGTGTGTGTGTGTGTGTGTGTGTGTGTGTGTGTGTGTGTGTGTGTGTGTGTGTGTGTGTGTTTTATCTGATCTGGATGGTTACTAATTCCTTTTCTTTATGGTGGTCATGTTTGCCCGGGAACACCATGGTGTTACAAAGTTCACTAAATCATCCAAAAGTCAATGAAAGTGGTGATCAGCCATTGTATATGTTCAAATGTCTCCTGTGAAGGGTATCATGAAGCCTGAATGCAATCGAATGTAAAACAAAACAGATATGATTGATGAAAGTAGTAAATCGGTCAGATTTGACCCGAAGACAACAGGAGGGTTAATGGTGTGTTCTTAGACATGCAGGTGTAGGCGAAAAACCCATTTGAAAGACAACACGTATATTTCGTTTCAAATAATTGTATTGAGAAGAAGCATACACGTGTAAGCACAAGTACAGGACTTATTTGGGGTGGAAATCATGCTTCCCTTTTTTCAACATAGACACATAACAGCCAACATGAAATAATAAAGAAAAAACATAGCAAGAATAACATACTTAATGACATACCTAATCATAGTGGGAAAGAACATACAAAATAGTATATATATAATAACAATAAATAAATAAAGGGTGCAGGTGAGCCCAGATTATCCCCCCACCCTTCCCTCCCCGAGCAGTGCCACCCAAGCCATTCAAAAGCAATTGTCTGTGCAATGCATTTTAGCCGACCGTCCCTTATAAATGAAACCATTGCACCCCACATCCTTTGGAATTCCTCCAGTCTATCTTTTAGGATATATGGAATTCTTTCTCAATGCAGAGTATCAGTCAATGCCGCAATCCAAGCTTTAAAACTGAGCACAATCTTTGATTTCTATAACAAGAGAATACGTTTCTTTGCACACAGGAGACCATAGGACAGGAGATGTGCATTTCGAAGTGTGTTACATTGTTCAGATGTGCCCAGTATCACCAACAAACATCACATATATTGGTAGACAATTATTCTCTAACCTAAAAAAACTATCTTTAGTATGTCTTAATGGTCAGTAATAAACTCAACGCCACATGAGGTCAAAGAAAACACAACTTATAAAAGCTCTCTGTTCGGCATCGGTGGACATTTTGAATGAAGTTTCAATTTCTTCTTTTTTATTTGCTCTACTTTTCACTGCGGAAAGCCTTCAGGTGTTTTCACTTCACTCTGTGGTTTTATTTGGTCACTGTTGGGCTGACCTTTGCCTCCTGCTCCCTCTTTTTGAATTGCATTGATTTGCTTTATCAAGGTGATGTGAAGGGTCTTTTCAGGAGAAGTGGTTCTGTGTAGAACAAGTCAATGATTCAATTGATAGAAAATACTTTTTATCTATTTTTTCATAATTGCCTAATAAGGATAGCTGACAGTCCGCTACTTGTTCGCTTCAGATTTGCTTGCTGAAGTTCAACCTGCATCATTTGATTTTAATCACTAATGAACGAGTGTTGCACAGGATGCGTAGGAAATAGTGAGATACAGAACATACCTATTTACAAATGTTAAGTTAAATACATTCACAAAATGCACAATAAATATACATTTCTATCACCTTCAGTGTCCTGTCCCAACCTTCCATGTATTGTCCCTTAAATTAACAAACGTTCAAAGCTCATGCTAATAAAGGTGCTAACTCATAGCAGAAATAATGTTTGGCTGATTTCTCTTACTAATGCTTTTGTCTGTGTTTTATTTCCCAGGGGCTCAAGCCGATGGACCATAACGGGCTTTCAGACCCTTATGTCAAGTTGCATCTACTGCCCGGAGCCAGCAAGGTGAGCACTATGTTGATGTATGTTATTACAAGTGAATACTCAATGTTGATTGGTCAATTTCGAAAATGTTGAGATCTACTTTTTGTTGCTTCAAATAAAGTTCAAAACGATGACAAAAACCAGATGGTGATTTCAGTGACTGTGTTCATTTTATGAAATGCAGTCTCTTTTCAGTACATAACGCACAAATACTAGGGTTATATCAATCATCTCAACGCAGTTCTTATGATATCCAGAAAACATATTTCAAGAAATGTTTCGTAAAGTCATGAATTCACAAGAACACAAACAATCAAGAAGCGACAGAAACAGAAAGTTATGGAGGTTGTAAAGTCGATGCAGAAACTGTTTTAAATGTTGCTTAGTTTCTCAACAGTTTATAATTGAAATGACAGGGGACGGGTTTGAATGGATTAAGTTATTTGACATAATTTAAATAAGGTGTTTTGTTCAGTTCCTTGCAGTGAGTGTTTTAAGGCAGACATATTGTATATTTTGCACTGAGCCCTTCTTGAGGTTTCCCTCGGGGCGGTAAACATGAGGCCAGGGTTAATCATCTATTTCATCATTCTGGAAGCACAGCAGTGAGGATATGTCGGGGCAAGGCTTCATCAATGTAAACAACATTAACTCACTGACCTAATGTTCCCACTTACTAACAGTGAGCTCCTCTGTGAAGGATCCTTATCACCAGCTGAGCTTTGGCTAGCTCAGTGTCCCAAGTGGACGCATTTAAAGAGACGTCCGTATAGCTGACTGCTTTTACACAGATATGGTCAGTGAACGCACGCACACGAATATTCTAAGTGTACTTGCAGTTTGTATTGAGCTCTGTAATTCACAGAAATTAGAAAGAAGGCAAGAAATGTCTCCAATCTCCTCCATTTCCTGACCTTTTTTGGCTATGTGAAGGGTACAATTGTTATGTAATTTGACTTGTTGTTAGCTGCTCTGTAATCCCAGTATTCAGTTACTTTATTCATGTTAAAGGACTGATTAAAATACAGGTATTAAAACAGGTTTAACAAGTTCCAAAGACAGAAACATCTGGGCTTAAACAGGTTTAGTGGAATACTTGATTCTGATTGGTACATTTGGAAATGTTGGAGGTTGTTAATTATTGATAACAGGTCGTTGCTAAGGAGAACAGACCGTTGCTAAGGAGAACAGACTGTTGCTAAGGAGAACAGACTGTTGCTGAGGAGGATAAAAGGGACTATGTGCATTCATATCAATACGCAGAAACAAGTCCGTTCATTTTAACAACAGCTGTGTTTTCATCACAAAATGCACGTACATGATGGATAGAACTGTTTCTTTAATGTCAAAGTACAACATGACAACATACTTTTTCCCTCTTTATCTGAACTTCGTAATTGTTTAGTTTCTCTTGCTTCGGCTTTGACTTTAGACCAATGCTGAGTGGGTTGTTATGTCTGACAGATATCTGAAAGACAGATACATAACCTTGTAGCTGCGTGCTTGACTTATTTCTGACGGTGTATAATTAACTGTGAGTCATTCTTTTTAACCAGATATTGATATTCTGATAAACTAACGTGTGTCCAGTACGCATTAAAATAAATAGTACAAATAAAGGTATTAAGTTGGCTTCAATCACAAAGACACACTGTCCATGTTGAGCTATCATGCTAGGCCTTATAGCAATGACAGCTTTGCACCGAAGATAACAGCCAAAAAGCTCAATATCTAACAAACACATAAGAAAAAGTATGACTTTACACAAACAATGGATACAAACTGAAATTAAGGGAAAAGTAAAGACTTAATAAACCTAAAAAGATAATTTTTCACTGCAAGAAATCTGAGATTACAAAAGCGCTGGGACAACAGAATGATGGACAAATGCAAGCCCAAAGCCAGATCACTATAGAAATAGTGTAACAGCCCAGAACATCCTTAAGAGACAAGAAATACCAGCAGCAATCATTTTTGAAATGTTGTGAGTAATACTTATCGATGATGCTGTGGAGGGAAAAATGATTACTGTCACTGGAGCGTTCAAAAGATGTCATGTTACGGATGAGAAACTGAGCTGCTGCTATTATTTCCAAACCTTTTAATTTCATACTCAGTTATAGATCTACAAATACTGCAGAAAACTGACTTCGTACCATTAGGTTGGGGACAATGTGCAGTGTTTACTTCCTGTCTGTCTTCTTCTGCTGTTCCCTTTAGTGTTTACTTCCTGTCTGTGTTCTTCTGCTGTTCCCTTTAGTGTTTACTTCCTGTCTGTGTTCTACTTATGTTCCCTTTAGTGTTAACTTCCTGTCTTTTTTCTACTTATGTTCCCTTTAGTGTTTACTTCCTGTCTGTGTTCTACTTATGTTCCCTTTAGTGTTTACTTCCTGTATTTCTTCTACTTATGTTCCCTTTAGTGTTTACTTCCTGTCTGTCTTCTTCTGCTGTTCCCTTTAGTGTTAACTTCCTGTCTTTCTTCTACTTATGTTCCCTTTAGTGTTTACTTCCTGTCTGTCTTCTTCTGCTGTTCCCTTTAGTGTTTACTTCCTGTCTTTCTTCTTCTGCTGTTCCCTATAGTGTTTACTTCCTGTCTGTCTTCTTCTGCTGTTCCCTTTAGTATTTACTTCCTGTCTGTGTTCTACTTATGTTCCCTTTAGTGTTTACTTCCTGTCTGTCTTCTTCTGCTGTTCCCTTTAGTGTTTACTTCCTGTCTGTCTTCTTCTGCTGTTCCCTTCAGTGTGTACTTCCTGTCTGTGTTCTACTTATGTTCCCTTTAGTGTTTACTTCCTGTCTGTCTACTTCTGCTGTTCCCTTTAGTGTTTACTTCCTGTCTGTCTTCTTCTGCTGTTCCCTTCAGTGTTTACTTCCTGTCTGTGTTCTACTTATGTTCCCTTTAGTGTTTACTTCCTGTCTGTCTACTTCTGCTGTTCCCTTTAGTGTTTACTTCCTGTCTGTCTTCTTCTGCTGTTCCCTTCAGTGTTTACTTCCTGTCTGTGTTCTACTTATGTTCCCTTTAGTGTTTACTTCCTGTCTGTGTTCTACTTCTGTTCCCTTTAGTGTTTACTTCCTGTCTTTCTTCTTCTGCTGTTCCCGTTAGGGTTTACTTCCGGTCTGTCTTTTCCATGGATGTATAATAAGAACTGGATACAGCGTGGGAGGCGGGGTCTCGTTCTTTCCAATGAGAGCTGCTCATTGGCGCATGAGGACAAAATGACCAAACTTTTGAGAGAGCGAAACCTGGCTGGCTTTTCAGAGCAGAAGAACCCGTATGTGCGCTCACCGAGCATGCGCTCCTTAAGCCCCGCCCCCCGAGTTCCCACTCTCGGCTCACTAGAATGAATGGAGAGAGAAAAGACATCTAGATTCGGCTTTTAGTGCATTTTACAACTTTAAGGGCCAACTTATTATAATAAGGGCTATACAATAGTTCATAGGCCTACTGGGCAGTTTATTTAGTTACAAAAAAATTATCCGCTGATTTACAGACGTCTCTTTCCCCATGTTAGTCAATGGGAAAAAGTATTTCTGGGCCGGGTGACGTCACGGACTGATACGGGAGTTGCAGTACCGCCGTTTGGACACAACACATTTTTTCCTCAGAGTCCGGAGCACTTCCTGGGGGCTTGGTATTTTCTGCTTCTCCGTTAGTGTTTACTTCCTGTCTGTCTTCTTCTGTTGATTTCTCGAATTCATCATGAATCCTCTGCTTGACCCTCCTTAGCAACGGTCTGTTCTCCCTAGCAACGGCCTGTTAGTGCAAAAGAACAACCTCTGGAATGTCCAAATCGACCAATCACAATCGAGTATTCAACCAAGCCGTGTAACAAAAGAGCAACAGATACAGTACATTATGACGTTCTCTGAGTCTGGTTCTCCTGGATCTTAAACTCAATATAAACTCTTGCATCTGTTAAACCAGTGCAGACAGATGGATTAAGTCATAATGTCAGCCATGCCACCTTTCTATTGTTAGCAAGGCCACTCTGTAAACCCAGCCAGACTGGCTTTTATTGTGCAGAGTACAAGATGGAAAACAATTTCAATGCCTTTATATCCAGATGAATGATTTCCAATGTCTCCAGCAGACATGGATGGTGCTTTGAAGCGACACAACTTGTTTACTTGCAATTTAAAAATGAAGTAATTAGTGGGAATGCAAAGATAGAGTTGTTTAATTAGCTAGTCTCTAAGTGAGAAAGCCCAGGGCACGACAACAGCAATGAAACAGAAGCGTAATCGTTGTCACACAACACATGGAAACAAACTGTTAAAAGAAACCACCAGTCTGCCTGCTGTTAGTCTGGACTGTACGGCAGCGTTTAATCACTGGAGTTAGTGGAGGAATACGCCTACCAAAAATATAATCTGTGATAATATCCGCACGACAGATTTGATCCAAACATCTCTCAACACCAGGAGACCAGATTGCAGTGTGTTTTCATGGCACCCTGAGGATAAGGCAAATTATTTCTTGCAGCAAAGTGTTGTTTTTACCGAAAAGCTACAAATTACACAGCAAAAGACCTACATTCAAAGCTGGTTATGTTTTTAGAAAAATGTTTTTGTGCTCTGCAATCTGTAGAGAAAAACATGAGGAAAGAGAGTGTTGCACTGGACGATTAGCAGAACATAATATTTAAATAAACTCTGTGTTTCAAGGTGAAAATAATACTCTGAAATCTAAAAGTAGATGACACTTAATTGCATCGGTAGTGATTTAATGACTTTATTTTTTCTAACATGATATTTTAATCAATTGCTCACAAGATATTTGCAGTGTTGACGTTTATATTATTCATTGTCTCAGACGTAATTATTCTGTGATGAAACAAAATCAAAACATCTGCTCAATGTGACAAACACCTCTAAAGCTCAATGTGGGGTTTTAAGGGGAGTTATTAAGGGGAGTTATTTCCTAATGAGCCAACAGGCACAGTAACTGTAACCCCCTGCAGTTTCTTCAGCATGATAAGGTTGCCGGGTTTTGAGCAAATGGAATAATGCAAAAATGTTTTTTAAACTTTGATGGTAACTGTCTTAGACCACAAATGTTTTTTCTACAGAAGTAGAGAATACATATTGGGTTTTTTGGGGTTTTCACTTTCCTCTAGAGCAGGGGTGTCAAACTCGAGGCCCGGGGGCCAAATCCGGCCCGCGACTTCATTTGATGTGGCCCCGCAAGAGCTTGCAAAGAATATAATACGTTTATTATACTGTTACATGCCACTTTACTGAAGAAGGTTGCCCATAAACAAATGTCCCACAATGCATCTCGTTTTGTGACATGCGCACTGAAGAGACTTGCAATTATTTGCCCTGGACTTCTGCTTTCAGACGTAGTTAATTACTAAGTTATTACCCTATCCGATAATAATCCAATTCAGAGGCAATAATGTAATATAATACATTATTTTATATATATTATATATTTATATAGTTACAACCGGCCCTTTGAGTTTGACACCCCTGCTCTAGAGTGTTATATAGGTTTGTGTGCATGTAAATTATCTGCAAATGTCTTCCTTAAGTAAAGGTTTTTGGTAACACTTTATATTAAGGTACACATATTCGCCATCAGCTAGTTGTTAATTAACATATTAGCAGTATATTGGTTCTTTATTAGTCATTGTAAAACGCATATTAATGTATTTTCTTCTACATGACCATATTCTACAAGTACTAGTCCATTAGTTAAGAGTTTGTCCTTAATAACCCTTGTACATGAATGTTGGACTTAATATGCTCAATATGGGCCTAATGAGGCAGAACACCTAACAAATATGGACTATTCTTATGTAACAAGACATGAAACTACGAGTTGTGTTAAAATAACTCAAAATGTGGTATTTCTAACTCAGAATATGTTCCCTATTTTAAAGTGAAGTCTTGTTCATAACCAATAAGCTAGTAGTTTGACTGTAATATGTTAATGAACAACTAGTTGATGGTGAACATGTGTACCTTAATCTAAAGTGTTTTGTTCCTATTCTTTGTATCCTGCTGTGGAGTATGTATGACATGTCATGGATCATTAGACTGGGAAGTGAAACAAAACTCCATGAGAGCATTTGGCTACTTGGGATTTGTTTCCTGTCTCAGTTGGAGGCCCTGTGCATCCTCCTGTCAGTAAAAACAAGATGTCGTCACCTCCTCTCCCTCTGATATGTCTCTCAGCTCGCTCTCAAAACAATCATTAGGCTCGGTCTAAGAGCCTCATTAAGACTTGCTAAAGAGGTCATAAGTTCTGCCTGCAGTCTAATCAGAAGTGAAGTGTCACGCTCCGCTGCGAAGCCCGACCATAGTTTCCTCTCCTCTGAGACCACGAGCAAACACAGAGAAATGCCTCTAATTATTATTCTAAATTAAACAGTCAATAAATGACAGGGGTTAGCTACTGTAAAATGATGATGTTTGCACAGCACCACAAGCTGATTTACTGATGCAATTAAGGCTTTTTGCATACAGTATAGCTACATAAAATAACCCATGAAGTCCATATCTCGTTATATTTGGCAAACGTTTCATGTCCAAAACTGCTAATACTAACAGCGCATTGAAGGTCATGTGAGAAAGGTGTGAACATCTATCTAATACGTGAATGTGAACAAAACATGGGCGTCAAACAAAACCCACAATTTAGAGCTTGATTTGTTTCTGAAATAATAGCAAAACAATATTTGTGAGACACGGGAAACCAATCGGCAGCTTCCGGCAGGTGAAATAAGAGATTGTTAAGAAGGACCTGATTAAAGCTCGGACACTGAACTGCCTGATACTGCAGAGCGATCACCTGCAGAGCAAATATTGTTTGTCTCTCCTTCTCCTTCAGATATGGTGGCCTTTCAAGGTGGTTCAGCTTGAGGTCTATGCACAAGTCTTGGAATAATTGGCTCGAGAGCAAAGGCTCTTAAACCTCAGCAGCTGAAATGACTTGTGACACCGGTTGCTCGTTTGTAGCTCTGCCCCTCCATCTGTGAGCAGGTGGCGCTGAATTATTTCCCCTTTAATGTGAGATCATTAGAGCGGAACAATCGATCAAAACCTGACTGAAATCGCAGCATAGACTTGTGAAATAATCAAATCTTACACACTTAATATAACATTTCAGTTTGGTACAGATCCTTTATTTTATATAATAATAATTTTGTCAAATATGAATTAATTTTAAAAAAAGAGTACTTTACAGATTTTTTAGTTTTTTGCATTTATTACGGTACTTTAATTTTGTACGTATGACTGGAGGAAAACCCATTTTTAAACTATCAGTAATCCTTGCATTTTCCTTTTCATCCAAGCAAGTACGATACCATTTGTTTCTTATATTTCCATAGCAAAAGGCAATGGTTCGCCAAATTGGGAAGCCCTACTTCCTATCCACAATATGTTGCTTATTGTATAAATACACCAATTGATATTTAAAGGTGACATGTCATGCTTCTCCGGTTATCACCCGTCCCCTTGTGTTATGAAGGTTGTTCTGCTTGTAAACGGTCTGCAGAGTCACAAACCCTCAAAGTGCACCCTGTAGCGAGTAAAACTCTAACACAGAGAAGACCTGTCTGTGCTGCCCCAGAACGCCTCGTTGGACATTTCTCTTTTTCCATTGTTTACTTCGTGGGTATAGTGAGGTGTTTCAGGTATAGTGACGTAATGTAACGTCCGCGGAGCCGTTACGTTTGGACCAATCCGCGGACTTCCTCACACACACACACACACACACACACACACACACACACACACACACACACACACACACACACACAGCGGGACGTTGCAAGTCTGGCTGCTGCGAGGAGCGGGACACTGTGAGCTGGCTCACTGGTGTGGGGTCGGCGAGACACCGTGGAACTCAGCCTGAGCACACACACAAACTCCCAGCCAGGCTGCGGGTGTGTTTCGGGCTGGGTTTCGCTGTGTCTCGCAGACTGGGCTCACAGGAAGGGGGGGCAGGAGCTCCAACAAGCAGTTTAGGACAGAGAGTGAATACACAGACTATACAGAGATGCTGTGAGAAACCAATGTGAGTTTGGAACATTGCACAATATAAATATATTTTAGTAGACCTCACCAATGGAATTATGATCAGTAGAAATGGCCATGACGTGGGACCTTTAACACTAACACACTTAAGAGAATTAAAATGAATAAAATGCATTGTTTTTACCACCCTTATAAAACCAGTCGCTTTTCAAGCTCTCAAGATCGCAAACTTCATAACGCTTTAATTAAAAACATGTAGAGTCGTACCTTAAGGTCAACACTTTACTATGATTTATTGACGTCCACACCCACAAGTAGCTGATTACAGTCTCCTACAATTGCAATTCAATGCATCACTTCACTTTCTTACTAGGCTGCCAGCAATCCACTTAGTGTAAACCAAGGAGGGCGTTTTAAAACCTCAAGGTGTCCCTCAAACACCTCGACCTTCATGTAGCAACACTTCTTTGGAGACTCATAGAGAATAGATACAATATCACATCTTGGCTTTCATTTGGAAGCTACTTCACACACAACACCGTTACAATATATAATAAGTGCCGTCTGCAAAAGGGCTTTCCTGGTCTTAATAGATTCTGCATCACGACATGATTGAAACATGTAAATATAATCAACGGATCAGTTTTAATCCACAACGAATCAGGCAAAAGCCCCTCATTACTGTGTTTCCCAGAGACGTACTAAATGTTTATTGTAAATAAGACCGTCAGCTGATGAAGGAAGGAAAATAAAGGATTTCTGATAGTGTAAAAACAAATGTGCAATACAAAAATAAAGTCTTGCTTTGCTCCGACGATAATAACAATTATATATACTGTGCAGCCCTAATTTTGATGGTATCTCTATTTGCCCTTGTGTGTGTGTGTGTGTGTGTGTGTGTGTGTGTGTGTGTGTGTGTGTGTGTGTGTGTGTGTGTGTGTGTGTGTGTGTGTGTGTGTGTGTGTGTGTGTGTGTGTGTGTGTGTGTGTGTGTGTGTGTGTGTGTGTGTGTGTGTGTGTGTGTGTGTGTGTGTTCCCGTCTTCCTGTGGGATGAGCCACTGATTGAAGGAGAAACAATCAGCGAGAGTCTCATTACACGGCTCCCCGCCATCAGACGTGTCAATAATCACAGCAGATAATTGATTTTAATCCTCAGAAAGAATCACATGTTCTCACACAAGACCCACAACACAGAACCATCATCATCCTCGTCACGTCTTCTCTCGGGAGGATTTTCCCGCACAATATTACACTGATAAAGCCGTGTCATAATTATTGTCAGTGTACGTCCTGCATGCAGAGGGATTTGTAGGTTGATATCTTTTTAGGCAAAGTTGGGTTACACATACAGTATAAGGAATTAGCTTTGGTCTCCGTTATTAAGTTCCTTATAAAGGAGCAAATATAGAGTAGAAAAACTATTTAAAAAACATTTCTTAGTATAATAAAATAAGTGCATTATATCAGAGATTAAAGAGGAAGACCTATGCAGTTTTAAAAATGTATAATTGAATAGAAATGTGAAAAATATACACATATCCAAGGTTTGCAGTATTTTGTATAAGGAATGGCTCACATGATCACAATAATTAAAAGGGGCCTATTATGCGTTTTGGGTTTTCCCTTTCCTGTAGTCAGTGGCGGCGCCAGAGTGTTTGTGTTGGGTAATCTATGGTAGGGCTAACCCATACAGTGGTGGGGCTCAAGTCAGTATTTGCAATGTAATTACATGCACCTCGACAGTGAAACGCCACGCGTGAGGTTTAGATTATTTCTCAATCCAAATGGAACTGTATGAAATAAAACGGCACACATGTCTTGTAGTAAATAAAAAGGGATCCCTGTGAACGTATGATAGTACACGTTGAAGATCCAATGGGGATACTGAATGGCGGTTCCCATTGATCTCATCAGTAAGGCATGACGCAGACCCAACGTTTCGTTGCTCTGATTGGGTGTCGGTCTATTCAAATTGCTTTCGGAGGCATTTTGATGTGACCCCGGCCGCGCTGATATTATAACGCCAGAGAATTTCCACACCTTTAGTGTATAAAACTCCCCCACTACTTAGACTATTCCTTGCACCCCTCTTCTAGCATAAGCCCGAATGGTCTCAACCATATTGCATCAGTCACGTGCACTTGTTGTTACAGCAGGGTCAGTTTGTGTGTTGTGGACACGACCCGTATATTTTCGCAAGCCGTATTCTCAACATTTAGCATTTTGCTTATTGTTTAATTTAATGTGCTACTTTAACATCATTGTTCATGGTGGGGCTAAGCCATTTCTTGGTATGGCTGTAGCCTACCCCAGCCATACCCTGGCGCCGCCACTAGTACCTGTAGTGTGTTATTTAGATGTTAGTGCATGTAAATGGTCTGCACTCAGTGACTGATTTTGCACTCTCTGATCATTCCTGTGTTTTCTTTGAGAGCTCTATTTCTGTTCACAAAAATGTTCAAAAAGAGATAACCACAAAGCGATATTTAACTGAAAATACTAGGGAAATGTTTACTCAGAATTTTTCTTCCACACTTGCCCCTGCTAACATCTCAGTAAATGAGCTAGTATATCATTTTAATTCAAAAAATTAAAATATTATAGATGCCATTGCTCCAACCAAGGTAAAGGAAGTGTCTGACAAGAAAATATCTCCATGGAGAAAGGCCATGACCACGAGAACAGAAAAAAGAGAATGTCGAAAAGCTGAACGCAGGTGGCGAAAAACAAATCTTCAGGTTCACTTTAAAATCTATAAAGAGAGACTTGGCCTTTATCATTTGGAATTGAAAAACGCACGACAATCGTTCTTCTCTGACATCATTACCAAAAACAACGCACGTGCCTTGTTCGCTACCGTCGACAGACTAACTAACCCCCCAGTGTCAGTAGCCTCTGAAAAATTCAGAATATCAGATAAGCAGTCAGTGCCTCTGCATCAGAAACAGCAAATATGTTGTCTCTGTGTCCACCTAACATCAATTCAGACATCATGACACAATTCCATCAGATTAATGATAAAAACCTAGAGGACATTATACAACTTCTGAAATCCTCCTCCTGCTGCCTTGATATTAATCAAACAGGATTTTTCAAAGATGTTTTTCGTTGCATGGCCTCAGATCTACTTCATATAGTAAACAAATCTCTTCACTCAGGTATTTTTCCACAGGCCCTGAAAACTGCAGTCATTAAACCGCTCTTAAAAAAGAATAATCTAGATGCTTCAGTAATGAACAATTACAGGCCCATATCAAACCTGCCATTTCTAGGTAAAATCATTGAAAAAGTTGTTTTTCAACAGTTGAGTAATTTCTTGCATTTAAATAACTGTTTCGATGTGTTCCAGTCAGGCTTTCGTCCAAACCACAGCACTGAGACTGCTCTTGTAAAGGTCTTTAATGACATCCACTTAAACACAGACGGTGGCAGAACTTCAGTGTTAGTATTATTAAATCTCAGTGCTGCGTTTGACACTGTTGACCACAACATATTACTAGACCGACTGGAAAACTGGGTGGGACTTTCGGAAACAGTTCTAAATTGGTTCTAAATCCTACCTTAAAGGACAGAAACAACTTTGTTTCTATCGGTAAATACACATCTGAGTTGACAAATATGACATGTGGGGTTCCTCAAGGCTCCATCTTGGGGCCTCTTCTCTTTAACGTCTACATGCTACCACTGGCTCAGATAATGAAGAACAACAAAATAAGTTACCATAGCTATGCAGATGACACACAAATGTACGTAACAATTTCACCAGGAGACTATGCTCCAATTCAAACACTGAGTAAGTGTATTGAACAAATCAATGACTGGATGTGTCAGAACTTTCTCTAATTAAACAAAGATAAAACTGAGGTAATGGTTTTTGGAGCCAAGGCAGAACGTATAAAAGTGAGCGCTGAGCTTCAGCCTGCAATGTTAAAAACAACAGATAAAGCCAGAAATCTAGGTGTAGTCATGGACTCTGACCTGAGTTTCAACAGTCACATTAAAACAGTTACTAAATCAGCCTACTATCACCTAAAGAATATATCTAGGATTAAAAGACTAATGTCACAGCAGGATTTGGAAAAACTTGTCCATGCTTTTATCTTCAGTAGACTGGACTACTGCAATGGTGTCTTCACTCACTAAAGGTCTCACTAAAACATCTATTAGGAAGCTGCAGCTGATTCAGAACGCCGCTGCTCGAGTCCTCACTGACACTAAGAAAGTGGATCACATCACTCCTGTTCTGAAGTCTTTACACTGGCTTCCTGTGTGTCAAAGAATAGATTTCAAAATACTGCTGCTGGTTTATAAAGCACTGAATGGTTTAGGCCCGAAATACATTTCTGACCTCCTGCTAAATGATGAGCCATCCAGATCTCTCAGGTCTTCAGGGACTGGTCAGCTTTCTGTCCCCAGAGCCAGAACTAAACATGGAGAAGCAGCGTTCAGTTATTATGCTCCAAATATCTGGAACAAACTCCCAGAAACCTGCAGGTCCGCTGCAACTCTGACTACTTTTAAATCCAGCAAGAAGACTTTTCTTTTTGTCGCTGCTTTTAATTGAACTATTCACATCTTAAACTGCACTGTAACCTTTATCCATGTATTTTTTCTTTTAATGTTTATTTTATTAGCTTTTCTTTTTAATGACTGATTTTAAATGCCATTTTCTTAATGTCTTTCATTTTTTTTAAAGCACTTTGAATTGCCTTGTGTTGAAAAGTGCTATATAAATAAACTTGCCTTGCCTTGCAAAGGCTAAAATCCCGCGATTTTCTCTCGACAAAATACTAATATGAACGTGAAATGAGCCCATTTAAATTGTTGTTTACTGTTTGTTTTTCGTTGTGGAGAAACACCCTTAATCTTCTGCAGTATTGTCGCAGCCAGTTTCTATACTAGCTAATCAAATGTGAAATGTGAGTGTTAGCCTGATTCAGGTCTTTGTCTGGAACATTGTTTACTCAGAAAGTTTAACGTTCACACAAACTGAGTCGATGTGGTTATTTACCATCATGTCAACATCCTTCACTTCCTGCAATGCTGTGATTATGCATGTCACTTTGAATAAATGCGGTGTGCCGTTGATCTCTCATTTCCGACAGTGTTCAATATGCAGCAGTTAGCTAATGCATTTACAAACTGTCAGCGAGGCACAGAGACTTCTCCGGACGTTTATAAAACTCTGGCAGCATTTCAATGAAGCTTCAAACCTGAGGGATGAGCGTCTCTGTTGAGCTGCAGGAGGGGAACCAGCAGTTCATTTTGTATCCTGTTAAATTACACACTTTTATCTTTGTCTTTCAGGCCAATAAACTCCGAACCAAGACCCTGCACAACACACTGAACCCCGTCTGGAGCGAGACCTTGACCTACTACGGCATCACAGACGAGGATATGGTCCGAAAAACACTCAGGTACTCCCAACTTGATGTCTGTATGTGTTCTGAAGGAAGGGATGAAGGACTGGAAGAATGATGGGGAAGGAGGAAAGACCACCAGGAAAAAGGAAGTAGGAAGGATGGAAAATGTAAAAGACAGGAAAGGGAGAATAACAAGTAAGAGTTCAAATGAAAAGGTACTAAGAAGGTGTTGAATACAATTGGAAGAAAGAGAATAAAGTAAGAACAATGTAAGTGATAGTTTGTAGAAAATAAATGAAAGGAACAAAATAAGAGGAAGGAAAATGGAAAGAGGAAAGGAAGGAAGGGAATTGTAGGTGAAATGAAGGTGACATGAGAAATGTGATTAGGAGAGATAAAGAGGAAGGAAGGAAATGAAAGCAATGGAAGGGAATCATTGAAGGAATTGAAGGGAAGGAAAGATTAGGAAGGGAAGGGTTAGGAAGAAATGAAAGGAGACCAAGGAGAAAGGGAAGGTAATGAAAGCAATGGAATGTGATAGAAAGGGATAGGAGGGAGGGAAGGAAGAACATTCGACTATTTGAGGGGAATACAATCAAGAGAAGGACAAACAGAAACAAAAAAAGTGAAACAGAGGTGAAAGTAAGAGAGGGACGTTTTTGAAAAAGGACTGAAAGGAGTAAAGAAATGTATATTTGATAGTTTCTCTTCTTCATAGCGTCTGATTGTGTAGCTGCTTGTATTTCATGTGGTTTCAAATATGATATTTTTACTGAAACGGAAATCCTGTTTATGTTGAATCTAAATCGGCCGTGAGATAACTTCCTGCTCTTTGGTTATTAGTATTTCTCTCCAACACCTGACCAAAACCTGGATCAGGAGCATCTGCTTCTATGATAAAGCTGTTATGCAACGGAAGTGTTACTTCACTGTTCTTGCCTCTTTTATTTTTACCAAAGTGTTATCACCGTAGTAAAGTAGGTTATACAATCATATGCGTAATCATTCAAGGAGCTTCACGGCGGTAACATATCCCAACGAAAGGTGGGCCGCACGCACAGAGGGATCTAAGTTTTCTGTTTTCCCTCCATGCACCAAACTATTACGGTGTTGTTCGTAGAGAGAAAGTGTCATTACTCCCACCTGGGGGGCTAATATTACAACCGGGGTGTCTTTTGGTACGCATATCTGGGTTTTGGACTGAACTAGAAACAAACTTAAAGACTTAACTTTGGATTTTAAGAATAGACACGTGTCGCTCTTCTTTGTCATCTTACAAACAGATAATAGGATTAATAGGATTGAAAATCATGCACATTTTAGGGTAGCCACTCATAATAATAATAATAATAGATTACATTTGCATAGCGCCTTTCAAGGGACCCAAGGCCGCTTTACAAGGTGAACAACAAACAGACGGAGCAAATGCTTTCGAGTCAGTTTGAGCTATGTTTTATCGATTGTTATGCTTTTATTTGTCTGAGCCCTTATGTGCCTTTTATCTATTCTTATGTGTTCCTTGTATCTATTATTGTAATATTATATTTTATTATAATGTTATGTGGCGGTGAAGCACTTCGGTAAACCCTCTGTTTTTAATATGTGCTATATACATAATGTGGATTGGATTGGAAACGATTAACGGCCCGTCCACACAGCAGCGTTAAAAAAATCTTGACAATCTTGGAGGTGGGCGTGTCTGAAAGCTTGGGGATTTTTTGCGAGCAACGCGACCAACAACCAATCACATGAATCTCCCGCCCCCGACATACAAAGCAATAGCAATGTTAAAACGAAGTACACTGGATATAAAATCCCCAAACAGGCGAAAACCTACCAGTTTCACCCACTGTCTCTGCCACCTCCCTCCATGCCTGGTTCCTCCGGTTTGTATCCCGGTAAGTAAATAGGGACTGGTCATAAAGAACCGGGTGATTTGCTACCGCAATAACTAACTTCTCCTCCATTTTCAGGACTATAGAAAATGAACTGCGGTATGTCACTCCCAGCTTGCACGCGGTTTGATTGGCTAGCGCTTGTACTGTCAGATTTGCATAAACGGGATTTGATTGGCTGACGCTTCCACCTCAGCTTCAAAAGTTGAACATTGCTCAACTTTTGAATCCTGAAAATCCTGGAAATCTTCACTTTGAATGACGTCACCCCATTCAAAGTCAATGGGCAGAAGCATTTTTTTAACGCTGCTGTGTGGACGGGCCGTACGTAAAAAAAAAAGGATTGTTTCAAACCAGAATATCCTGACAACTCTCCGACTGATGGGCACGAGATGTTACACAAACATTCAAGACCCCTCCTGATAAATCCCACCAACTTTCAGGTTATTGTTGGTTATCATGTTATTGTTATAAACTGACAACACATGGTTTGTTGTGTTGCAGTGCAGGAAAGACATGACCGTTTCACTCCCGCAAAAACAATAGACGTCAAGTATTCCGACACCTCCTGAGATATATGATCTGATTAACGCTCGCACACACATCTCTTCACAAACAGCACCTTGATTAACCATTTCCCTGGAACAATACAGAGAGAGAAGCCTCCACAGATTGAGATGTGCACCTGTCCTTGCAGCAGATATTATAACTTCTGTGTGTATCGTTGTGATTCTGATCACATCCCCTACGCAAGATGCTAACACACATCACTGCTGCACAAAGGCTGCATGTTTCCAGAGGCTGGTTGTTGGAGAAAAGCACTTGACACGAAGCGTACTCCACTACAAGAGTGTGAATCATGTCAGTGCTTACATATCCTGCATTTATCCAGGGCCAAGATCTGAGGAGAGCAGCGCGGTTTCACACCGATAATCGACATTCATTATAATTGTAATGAAACGCTGGAGAGGAATATAGATCTGGAGTGTAAGTGAAGCTCTGTGTACTGTATGTGCAGGTCAGTGTGTGATATCAGGGATCTTCTTCTATTGATCGGAGACTACACTGGCAGACATACAGTAAAGGATGCACTGAAAAGATGAAGCAAGTGTTTATGGGTTCAGAGGATTGAAAACGAACACATTATATAATATAGAAGACGTACACCAAGGCCGTTTCCTTCAATGCATGCTGGCAGAGACGTCAGAAACGTTTTCAGTATGTTATGTTATCCATTGTACACAATGTGATGTTTCTGAATACTCCACTGAGACTTCAAGGTTTTCAATTGAATCAAATAAAAAAAAAGTGAAATCCTGTGAAAATAGGGATGCAACTAAAGTTTATTTGTATTTGTATTATTAGGTTATAATCTAATAATAAAGAATATGGAGTTTTATTGTTATGAAATCTGCTCTCTTAATAAAGTTTTGCTTTTCTTGACCTTACCCCTATTTAATCGAGAATTCTTTGTTTCACAATTAAAAAGCCTGCCTCTGTTATAATAGGCACGTTCACACCGCAGTACTTTTCCCACTTTAGTTCCGATTTAGTTCCGAAATGTCGCATTCACACCAAAAAGAGCCAGAACTTAAATTAGTTCATGAGAACCTTCACCCCCTTTTCCGGATTGCAAACCACGCCCCGTAAAACTCCCAAAAAGTTTTGTGAAGCAGCCATTTTATTATCCTCGCATTAGCATTATTAGCATTAGCATTAGCCCAGCGCAGAAACGCAGAAAGACTAACTTATGGCAACACAAAATAAAACATGGGAGCGGTGGAGATGAGGAGGTGTCGGCGTTCTGGCGATTTACTCAGAAGTAAATCAAAATTAAGTCAAAGTAAAGTAAAATGTCAGTCCCCAACTCCGAGGACTTCCGGCCGGGGACTTTGGGCGGCAGTATACGCCGTGAAGTGGTTTGCGGCCTGCCAGTACACCCAAAGCAGATGAAGAAGAAGTGACGTCAGCGGCTTCATTTGCATAATCCTCCCCCAGGGACTTATTCCGGTGTGAACGCGTTCTGTACTTAGTTCATGCGAACTAAAGAGTTCTCATGAACTAAGTTCTGATGAACCTTTGTGGGAAAAGTACTGCGGTGTGAAAGCGCCTATTGATTAAATTAGATTCGATTTATTGTCATTACAAATAGTACAACGAAATTCATTTGCAATCAAATTAAAAGAGTGTCCATCCCAGTTTCTCAAGGTCCACAGTTGAAGATGATGTCTTTACATGTTTGTTTTTTCAGTCCAAAACACACAAATATGTATATTCACACACAGAATCTTTGGGTAATTTTAGCAGGAAACATTTATTTTAAAGTGAATTGGTTAGTGCAGCTCTAGTGAACAATTGTGATTGTATCCACGCTGTTATAGAGAGGCGAAGTCACGGCCATCTACTTCCACCCCATGGGACCTTATTTCGGAAAAAGTATGTATTGAAGTCAATGGGGAAAGAAAAAGTATCTTTCGATCCCGTTTGAATTGTACCATGAATTACACACATGATGTTTGTCAATCTTAAAAGATAATTTCCGTGTCAAAAAAGTCACAGTTTGTCGTAAAACTGTTGAAATAAAAGACTATGAAAAATACGCAACTAGAAAGACTACAAATCCCAGAGTCCCGGTCCCGCATGCTGGCTCTCACGGAACCGACTAACTCCCCTTGTGTGTGTGCACATCTCTCAACGTGCCCTGACTCGGAGTGATTTTCACCTCTTTGAATAATTTCCGCCTCATTCTGAGAGAAAGAAGTGAAATATGTCAACGTGACGGCCGTCTTGGTGTGTGGTGCGAGACGGGAGATGCAGTTCATTGAGCGGTTTCACAAAAAAAAAAAAAAATTACTTCACAGTTTCACGACACATTTAAAAAAATGTAACTTGCAAAATTATCTTTTAAATTGACAAACATCATATGTGGAATTTGTGGCACAATTCAAACGGGATCAAAAGATAATCTTTCCCCATTGACTTCAATACATACTTTTTCCGAAATAAGGTCCCGTGGAGCTCCCCCGGAAAGGGAGGGACTTCGCCTCTCTATTGAGATCAACTCCGAATGAAATTCAGTTATTCCTTAGCCAGTAGGCTTGTTTGAGATGAGCTGCGGCTCGCCTCGAAAGTAGACGAGAATAGCCGATTGCAGCCGGGGGAGGTCTCAAAAAGCTCGCCTGAAGTCGGACAGCTCGGAGTCGGCTTGACTCGGTTTGCATTTATAAAGAATGCACACATGTGTTTAATCGTTAATGTCAGATATGTACTAAGTAAATACATTTGTTCCTGCTCAAGATTAGATTCAACTTTATTGTTATTGCACATATTACAGGTACTGAGACAACGAAATGCAGTTTAGCTTCTAACCAGGTGCAACAAGCAGTGAAGTGGAAAGTAATGTACACAATCTACAGAATAACATATAGAACGAATTGAATGATGAATAAACAGTGGGGTATGAATACACTAGATATCAGCCTGTGAGCAGTATGAACAGTGTGTATGAATATGCTAAGATATATAAAGTATGAAAATGGTAAGTAGTGCAAGTAAAGTATAAAATATATAGATATTAATTTCATGATGATAAACATTGTGGAACGATGATGAAAAATGGGAATGGAAGTGGCGACGTAAAACTGACACAAAACAACAACAAACTTGTGCCGCGCCAATGGGAGAGCTTCATCCCCAGCATGGGGTAAAAACCACCAATGAGCGCTCAGCTTGAGATACCAGCGAGTCGTTTCCCATCAAGCATTTCGCTTCTGCAGCTCGTGGAGAGAAACTGCTCCGCCTCGCTCTCAAGGCTGCCGGAGTCTTTGTCCCACGAGATTTCAACGTCTCATGAAGTCAAGCTTCCAGGCAGGGGCGCCGCCAGGGATTTTGGGCCCCATGAAAATATATCACATTGGGCCCCACCACCAGGCACAGGCCACTTTGTTTATAAATTACCTCGAGGGCCGTACGAAATGGTCTAGCGGTCCGTATACGGCCCGGGGGCCGGAGGTTCCCCACCCCTGCTTTAATATAATAACATTAGTATTAATATCATAACCAAAATGTCGGTGATTAACATTTTGTTTACAGACTGATCACTCAATGCATCAAACGGTCCATCATCCTAAATAGACTAAAAGCAGTTTTTTGTTTTATATAGATCATTGGCTATGTGGGAAAATGCTGTGTTTGAAATGTATAATTTAAATTAGATGTTAGCTTTTTGTTATATATATATTGTATTCCAGTTTCCCTTCAGATATGTTAAGTGGCATTCAACACAATGCTGCTCACCTCCTTCAGTTGGGAGAAAAGCTGGTTCAGGTTCAGCCTTATGGGGGGGACAGGGCTGCTGAGCCTAAAGATGGATCTGTTGGACCTGGTACCAGGGGGAGGGACAACTGATTTAGTATGAATAGGCGCTACAAATGTGCCTGCATTTATTAAAGGTAGGTAGGTACTGTAGGTAAGAATGGAGAAACCAGCTCGAGTGCGCTAGAATTTGAAAGTACACAACCGAAAAAAATCTGCCCCTTCCTTCAGAGTTCCTTACAGAGCCCCTCCTCCAACGAACGTGCACATGACCAATGAGGGCACGAGATAAGTTTGTGCACAGATGGAAGGCTGACAGGCAGGTAGGCTATCCAATTACTTTAGCCGGGCCGGCTCAGATGATTGGTCGTGCTTTTTACAGCGCCACGGCTTCCACAGATGAATTTTTTTGTAATTATTGTCAAAGCATTTAATATATTCATTGCTATCGGGATGTTAAGAGCATTCCATGGAATATAACAAAAATGGCTTCTGAAGTGAATTACCTACCCCACCTTTAAATATCAGCTAAAAGAGCAGTGAAATTAAAGACCTCTGAATTTTCTGTAAAGATATTAACAGTACTTAATGTCAGCTTAGTAAACAAAAAAACATTAGCTAACAGACTAATTTCCACCACTCATGGACCACACCCACCTTTTCTTGTGAAAAACTGGGTGACATACTGTCGCCCTTTAGTCCCTCTCTCTTGTCTTTCTCTCCTTTCTCTTCTTTTCTTAGAGCCTGACTTTGTTGGTCGTTGAAACATGGTACAACACACGTATGTAGGCTAAGTAGCATCCCTCCTCACATGCTTTCACTCTCTGCAAGTGCCGGTGCCGCACCGCGTTTGGAGGCAGGACCAAACCATTACACGTAAATAGAAGGGGGTGTACAGAGGCTTTGGGTAATTAACTTGTGGTAGAAAATAAGTTAAATGAATCGTTTCACTTTAAATGTGTTCCTTGCGTCCCTCACTTGCGTTGTTTCCCTGCGACTAGTCCCTCCCACCAAGGAAACCACGGGAAGCAGGGGCCGTTTCTCAATCGCGAGGATGCTTGCTTGGTAGCACATGTCTTCCGAGTCACTTGCTTCAGAAGCTAGGCAAGAATCCTTCCTAGCCTCGGAAAACGACGAGTGGAACAGGCGAGCAAGTGTGCAGGTGTGCGTCATATGAGAGGCCCCGCCTTACATTTTCCGCCACAGATTTGGGGAAATTGGTCTGTGCGCAAAGCATTGTGGGGATTTTAAGGACACGAAGTCTACCCATGTGCAGCCTCTAAATTACCCCCAAACCAAGGACGCGGCCTCGGTGGAATTCCAAGTATGCTGGAGATTGGAACAGTCCTTCGGCGGCACTCGATGACGTAACATCCTTGAAATATTGGCTTGGTAGCCAGTTTCCTCGAGATTGAGAAACAGCCTGGGAAATGAGTTTTGAAGTCACATGAAGCGAAGTCTGTTTGTGATGACACCGCACAGCTGATCGTCTGACAGCAGCCAGATCAGTGCATGCGCTGCATCGTCCAATCAGTGAGCGATACACAGTAAGGGGGCGGGGCGAGTATCTGAGGATTTCACCGGAGGATGGTCTGGTAGTTCTTCGATTATCGCTGCATGAAACTCTGCACAGTGCAGTAATCAAATCTATAAGATCTGCACAGTGAAAGGAAGTTAAAGTCCTGATTTGGTTTCAAATAGTTATGACATTAACAGAATAAAGTTATTTTTCCATCTTCTGAAACATCTTCTCACTTTAGAATATGTCAGTGTTTTGATCTGGAGACGGCCGAATGCATCCTAAAGCGTAATAATCCCATCATCCTCTGTCAGGCTGATGGAGTCTGACAAAAGGCTCATGAACTCAGCGCGTGGCTTCAGTGCGAAAGAGTCAGATTTATAGAGAAGGGGATAGTTTGAATTGAATCCCTGCGATGGAGGATGATGAGCTTCGGGCGGTTTTATTGTTTAAAGCTTCACAAGAAATATCCTGAGCTCAGCTTTATTCTCTCTTCTCTTTTCTTTCAGGATTTCCGTGTGTGATGAGGACAAATTCAGACACAACGAGTTCATCGGGGAAACGAGAATCCCTCTCAAGAAGCTGAAGCCCAACCAAATCAAAAACTTCAACAACTGCCTGGAGAAACAGCTGCCGGTGGGTCTGACAGAAGTATCTCTAAATATGATTTCCTGGTTAATAAGTGAGAAACTAGAGCGAAGACGATACATGTTAAAGCTTGGTTTTTTAGATCATGTATGTCTACAGTGGCGGCGCCAGGGTATGGCTGGGGTAGGCTACAGCCATACCAAGAAATGGCTTAGCCCGACCATGAACAATGATGTTAAAGTAGCACATTAAATTAAATAATAAGCAAAATGCTAAATGTTGAGAATACGGCTTGTGAAAATATACGGGTCGTGTCCACAACACACAAACTGACCCTGCTGTAACAACAAGTGCACGTTACTGATGCAATATGGTTGAGACCATTCGGGCTTATGCTAGAGGGGTGCAAGGAATAGTCTAAGTAGTGGGGGAGTTTTATACACTAAAGGTGTGGAAATTCTCTGGCGTTATAATATCAGCGCGGCCGCGGTCACATCAAAATGCCTCCGAAAGCAATTTGAATAGACCTACAGCCAATCAGAGCAACGACACGTTGGGTCTGCGTCATGCCTTACTGGTTGAGATCAATCGGAACCGCCTTTCAGTATCCCCATTGGATCTTCAACGTGTATTGGATCTTCAACGTGTACTATCATACGTTCACAGGGATCCCTTTTTATTTACTACAAGACAAATGTGCCGTTTTATTTCATACAGTTCCATTTGGATTGAGAAATAATCTAAACCTCACGCGTGGCGTTTCACTGTCAAGGGGGGCGATATAGCGTGTATGTAATTACATTGCAAATACTGACTTGAGCGCCACCACTGTATGGGTTAGCCCTACCGTAGATTACCCAACACAAACACTCTGGCGCCGCCACTGTATGTCTAACTATATAAAAGATACCAATAGCAGTGAAACGACACAAATCTCGAAACAGGATGCAATGCCACGACGAAAAACGTAAAGAAAATGCGATGTATTTCAACGTACACTTCTGTATTACCATTTGCATATAGCTATTTAAGCTATTATAAGCAGGTCATAATTCTTCTACAATATATATTATATGCTGCTGTGAAAACTATATTTATTCCAGTTTTCCAGGAATATGTTCATTTTTCATGTGAAAGTGAAACATGTCTATTCCCGTTTCTGTAACTCTAACGAGATTTCTTTAAATGTGGTTTCATGTCAATGGAAAACCCAAAAATATTCATTTTAATATGATTTAAAACAGCAAAAAGCAGCATTACTCAAAATAATGACCTTTCAGAGGCTGAAAACCGCTTTTCAATTCAAATAACATTAACAATTCCTTGAAAAATGCATAAATATCAAAATAGTTGGTGAATCTTTTCAGGCACTTATCATTGCGGCAACGAAAAACCTGATTTCATTCGGGTAGAACCATTTTTTATACTTTTTTTATATGAAACATCACCTCTCTACATCGTTATGGCATGAATCAGAATCTCTGTAAGGTGATGACGTGGGAACAACAATTAATGATGTACACGGTCAAATCTGATATCTGACTCACATGTATTTTTATACCCTGAACCACAAGCAACACTTCTTCTCATGATGTTTCCCGCTGAACCTATACCTTCCCCGTGACTAAATGTGAAAATGATTCGGAGAATTGAATGTGAGAACTGCTTGAAACCACAGCAGAGCGTAGATGGACTCACTCCATCCGTGCTCTCATTGTCTTTTATTGCATTTCCTTCCAGTAATGTCACCGTGGGGGAGCTTTTAATGCATCTATGTTGACCATCACAACATGCAGAGGCTTTTTGGACCAGTCGAAAGTTAATTATAAAACAGACAAGTCAAATCAAGCAATCTTAGCCGTGATATAATAAGCGTATACCACGGGTAGAATTGTAGTTACTTTTCACAACAAGTCAGTATCCCTCCGTGTCTGAGAAAAGCTACAACCATTACAACTGTTACATTACGTCCGTTACGAAACTAACTAACTAACCAAGCTTAAGATGGAAGCATGTAAGGGATAATGTGCAGCAAGGACTTATTGACCGTTGTTAAAGGACGCTCACATCTGCAGAAAGAAGTCCGGTCGATTGAACTGTATACAGTTGGGCTGAAAAGCAAACTGCATGCAGTATAATAGTGGATATATTTTGGTTTTAGCCAGAAAAACATACATTTCGTAACTATTTAATGACATTATGCAAACCAAATGAAGATAAATAGTTGTATCTATGCTAATAACAAACCTTATTGACAACCAATCATAGTACGTTTCTTTATTTAAAAAGGAAATGTATTTTATTGAGCTTTCAAAAAGATGGTGGATGTCAACGATCTTCAGGTGCCGCGAAAAAAAGAAAAATAATCAAGTGAGCATCAGGCAGGATAATGACATCTGGCACAGAAATGTGTGAACAGCAAAGGATCAGACTCTGGTATTTAATGACGAGTTTCCACACGTTGTACTGTAAAGGAAATTAGAATTGATCATGGCTGCAGTACAAGGAAAGCTTCCCTTTATTCCAGGATATCACCTGACCTGTTTTCCTGGAAATACATCCCATTTTCCCTGGAAGCTCCAAAGGACTGAGTGTTTCCTGGAAGCCGGTCACTTCCCTTTTAACATTATTGTTGCTGCTTTGTTGCTAGCTAGACGAACAGAGAGTGCTGCATATCTGTGTTATTCAGCTCTACTTTCATTTACAGCCATCTTCACGTCCGAGGTGTCCGGTTATGCTGCGCATTTAATTCAATTCATGGGCATCCTCCAGACAATCTTAATTGAGTTTTATGTCAGCCAATGGTACAATTAGCTGGAGAATGCACAGCAGCGTGTTTGTTTGTGTAAGTGGATTTAATGTTTGGAAAAGGGGAAATTAAGCTCTGTGAAAGAGAGCAGCATGTTGTATATGCTTAATGTTTTATCGTATTTAATTTGGTCTGTTAGTTGTGTGTGTTTATTCAGGTCGTTCACATGTACTGTTGGAGTTATGTGTGTCAAAATAATGAGGTGTTTTCATGGTATGAGCATTTAATAATACTCAAATGTACATACATATTACTGTAGTCAGGCTGTCAACTCAGCTGTCAAAAAGCCTAACTCTTTCCACCTCTGATGCCATTTAACTTGGCCACTTTATTTTCACTTATTCTAACGCATACCTTAGTCAGATATCATTACAAATATTGTATAACGATGCATGTTTTTCATGATAGCTTATTTATCTACCCGATTAAAAAATAACAAAGAGAAGAAGTAAAGTTAAAGCAAAAAGGCCAGCCATGCTCCATGGATTATCTGTGAGTTTTAAATAGAAAATAAGACGTCTGCATTTCAATCAGGAGAGACTATTTTGATGTAAGAATACATATTTATTGGCGATAAGGCCCCGTTGTGCGGGAGTATCATTCGGGAGGGGAGAACCGATCCGATTAAACCCCCCGGGGTCTAGACCCTGGTGGTGGTGAATGGATGGTTGGGGTCGGTCTGAAGGGGAGGGGCTTAGCTTGACCCTGGTGGTGGTGAATGGGTAGTTGGGTCGGTCTGAAGGGGAGGGGCTTAGCTTGAACCTGGTGGTGGTGAATGGATAGTTGGGTCGGTCTGAAGGGGAGGGGCTTAGCTTGAACCTGGTGGTGGTGAATGGATGGTTGGGGTCGGTCTGAAGGGGAGGGGCTTAGCTTGAACCTGGTGGTGGTGAATGGATAGTTGGGTCGGTCTGAAGGGGAGGGGCTTAGCTTGAACCTGGTGGTGGTGAATGGATAGTTGGGTCGGTCTGAAGGGGAGGGGCTTAGCTTGAACCTGGTGGTGGTGAATGGATAGTTGGGTGGGTCTGAAGGGGAGGGGCTTAGCTTGACCCTGGTGGTGGTGAATGGATGGTTGGGTCGGTCTGAAGGGGAGGGGCTTAGCTTGACCCTGGTGGTGGTGAATGGATGGTTGGGTTCGGTCTGAAGGGGAGGGGCTTAGCTTGACCCTGGATTCAGAGAGACAGGAGGGGGGTTGCGAAGAGTCACCTGGAATGACAGCTGTCAGAGGGGAGAGCAGATTTAAAAGGGTTAGCGGAGCGCTATGATAGGCTTGTGAGAATAGAGCGAAGTGATTGGTTAAGCTGGGGAGTGACGCCCCGATCACTTATTGAGAGGAGAGTGAGTAGTAACATGGGAATAGTGAATTAATGAGTAAAGACGGTCTTCCTGGTTGAACTTGTGCTGAGCTTCATTTGTTAATAGATTTCTAGCGTCCTCTGTGAGGTTTGAACTTCCCCCCTCACTTCCTGTCTCTTGTGGTTCCTGTCAGGCTCTTGTCACCGAGTGCATCTTGATAAACGGACACAACAGTTGTCCAAAATGAGAGGAGGAGACAGGAAATAGATCTGATAGTAAACTGAAACATGTTGGCGTGGCAGATGAAATGGATGCCGAGCACACGAGTCCAGAGAGAGACGCCGTGTAAAAGTCATCAGTGATTCACGGAGAGAGAGTCCGCTCCCCGGAGATTTCTGATTAGCATCCCGCTGCGGACCCTGCAGGACGGGTTGTTGTGAAACGTGGCCAACAAACAGAGCCAGAAGTCTGGGGAGACTTTTCTGTACACATGTTCATTTTATTATTAAAATCTATTCTGCTCATTTTCAGGTGTATATCAGTATGTAGTGTCTCTACTTTAAAGAGTCCTCTCCTGCTGATGTTCAGGTGTATATCAGTATGTAGTGTCTCTACTTTAAAGAGTCCTCTCCTGCTGATGTTCAGGTGTATATCAGTATGTAGTGTCTCTACTTTAAAGAGTCATCTCCTGCTGATGTTCAGGTGTATATCAGTATGTAGTGTCTCTACTTTAAAGAGTCCTCTCCTGCTGATGTTCAGGTCTATATCAGTATGTAGTGTCTCTACTTTAAAGAGTCCTCTCCAGCTGATGTTCAGGTGTATATCAGTATGTAGTGTCTCTACTTTAAAGAGTCCTCTCCTGCTGATGTTCAGGTGTATATCAGTATGTAGTGTCTCTACTTTAAAGAGTCATCTCCTGCTGATGTTCAGGTGTATATCAGTATGTAGTGTCTCTACTTTAAAGAGTCCTCTGCTGCTGATGTTCAGGTGTATATCAGTATGTAGTGTCTCTACTTTAAAGAGTCCTCTCCTGCTGATGTTCAGGTCTATATCAGTATGTAGTGTCTCTACTTTAAAGAGTCCTCTCCAGCTGATGTTCAGGTGTATATCAGTATGTAGTGTCTCTACTTTAAAGAGTTCTCTCCTGCTGATGTTCAGGTGTATATCAGTATGTAGTGTCTCTACTTTAAAGAGTCCTCTCCTGCTGATGTTCAGGTGTATATCAGTATGTAGTGTCTCTACTTTAACGAGTCCTCTCCTGCTGATGTCAGGTGTATATCAGTATGTAGTATCTCTACTTTAAAGAGTCCTCTCCTGCTGATGTTCAGGTGTATATCACTATGTAGTGTCTCTACTTTAAAGAGTCCTCTCCTGCTGATGTTCAGGTGTATATCGGTATGTAGTGTCTCTACTTTAAAGAGTCCTCTCCAGCTGATGTTCAGGTGTATATCAGTATGTAGTGTCTCTACTTTAAAGAGTTCTCTCCTGCTGATGTTCAGGTGTATATCAGTATGTAGTGTCTCTACTTTAAAGAGTTCTCTCCTGCTGATGTTCAGGTGTATATCAGTATGTAGTGTCTCTACTTTAAAGAGTCCTCTCCTGCTGATGTTCAGGTGTATATCAGTATGTAGTGTCTCTACTTTAACGAGTCCTCTCCTGCTGATGTCAGGTGTATATCAGTATGTAGTATCTCTACTTTAAGAGTCCTCTCCTGCTGATGTTCAGGTGTATATCACTATGTAGTGTCTCTACTTTAAAGAGTCCTCTCCTGCTGATGTTCAGGTGTATATCGGTATGTAGTGTCTCTACTTTAAAGAGTCCTCTCCTGCTGATGTTCAGGTGTATATCAGTATGTAGTGTCTCCACTTTAAAGAGTCCTCTCCTGCTGATGTTCAGGTGTGCATAACTTAGGGATTTTAGCCTTTGCAGACCATTTACATGTACTAAAACCTACATAATACACTACAGGAAAGGGACAACCCCCAAAAAGCAGAATTGGGCCTCTTTCAATGGACTGTTGTGTTTGTAGAAATGTATTATTGATGTAGGTAACTGCTAAAACTTGAATTGCAGAAGAGACCATGTGTTGGTCTTTTGCTATGAAGTTCACCTAATCGTAAAGTGTAAGGACTGAGGATGTGCAAAGCAGGAAGTGATAAGCGTTTTTCAGCATTTTATTAATGCCTTGTTGTTTAAATAAATGGGCACCTTCTTGGCAATGGTTTCCAGACGTTATAAAACATCCATGAGTGCAACACAAGGGCAAACCGTTTCCATTTATTTTCAACATATTTCTCCACTTGTAAAACATGGACACGCACGGACGCAGATAATTGTCATAAATGTGCAGACCTGATTGCTTTGTAGTACATTGATTTAATAAAACCACTGGGGAGGGCTAGTCAGAATAACACAAATAAGACAGGAAGTTGTTATCTCTAAAAGATTCATCGAGAAACAAAGTCATTTAAACTGCTTTTTCGAGGACTAAATGTTTTCTCCAGTGAGAAGTAATTTCTTTTTAATGCATATCAATTTGAAAATGGCACAAACGAAACTGAAAGAACTCCCGATTCCCACATTACTCGAGCTCCTGATAAGCTTGAAGTTGTTAAGCCTCGGAGCGTTTCCTCACTGTACTGTGTGTGTGGTCGAAAATAATGCTGATGTACGGGAAAGCTCGGTGCATATTCACACAATCAGCCGCTGCGGAGTGTTTCTGGTAAATTGCATTTCTAAGTCATTGGCGAAATAAAAAAGCAAAAAATTGCTCTTTAGTGGAATGGGCTGCTTTTCTGTAAGAAGTCAAACACGGCGGTATATATTTTTCTCTATGGGGAGCTTCATGTGTCCCGGGGAGCGAATAAATGATGTGAGAAAAGTAAAAGCACTAACCTTTAACAGAACTGACTCGTTGACTGATTGATATTTCATCAAACGGCAGGAAAAGGTACAAGCTTGAAGATCCTCAGTGTTTATCACTGAATGAGCAGCTATCGTTCGACCAATTAATCAGTTAATTAGCTCACAGGGGACTTTTTAAATAACATGCTGAAAAATCCAATTAGGTAATGAACATGGTGAGGACATGTTTGCATTTATACTGAAGGAAAATGTGGCTCGCTTTTGTCACTTCAGATGTTTTTCTTGTCTCTAAAGATCATGGCAGATTATTTTTTTATGAGGCTATTTACTCACCATCCACCACAGAGTTGACATCAATCAGCCAATCAGAGTTTGGCTGCTTTTCAGGACTACAGCTGCACAATTTATTACATTTTAATGGTCAGAAATATGCCAATACACAACCGGAGTAAGTACTATATACTGCTGTATACTGTATTTACACTCAGTGTATTTATTCTTATTTATACATTTTACATCTATTTACCTTTACTTGTATCATTTATTTTGTACAGACTGCTGATAGATGTGGTTGGGTACTGAACTACAGCTCAGTGAGGTAAAGGACTCCGAGTGTTTAGATAGTTCACTTTAGTCTAAGTTATCTCAGTGGGTCTCAAACGTTTTGATCACAATTTATGTAAACACATATTTCCAAGGCTCTCCTTTATAATTATTGGGATGAAACAGGTTTGAAATCATTCCAATGTATACTTTAGGACAGTAAACCAGACATATCGTTTTAAACTGGAGAGATAAAAAAATATGCATAAATAAAATAGTAAAATAAGATATGAATGAACAACAAAAATAAAATACGTTACATGTATTTGTTATTGGCTATGGTAGGTTACTGGTTATGCTCACATACTTATTTAATTATTAAAATGTAAACCGATCTTTTTCATATGGGTGTTTAGAGTTGTACCCCCTAGATCTAGTCTCTAGTAATTCTGCGTGTGCACCAGATTGAAGCATTTTACTTTAAAATGTTCAAACATTTCTTCCCGGTATGCCTGAGAAGGCAGATATGCTTGTTTTTCTCAACAAGAACTGTTTTTAAATGGGGGGGGAGTTTCCTTTAAAAGTTGGACTGTTGTAGCTTCAGTGGTTCTCAGGTTACAGTTACATAGCAGTGAATATAATCAGACTAATTAATGTGAATATTACTGTAAACTAACCTGTGTAAAAGTTTCTCAAATAAATGTAATTTTTTTTGGTGGAAGAAGCATGTATCATTTTTTTACCCTGCCCCTCAATGAATCGGAATCGAGAACCGTTAAGAACCGGAATCGGAATCAGAATCGTGGAAATTCAAACGATCGTCCCGTAACTGTCCTAGTAAATCGCGTTCACACCGGAATAAGTCCCTGGGGGAGGATTAGGCAAATGAAGCCGCTGACGTCACTTCTTCTTCTGCTTTAGGTTTACTGGCAGACCGCAAACAACTTCACGGCGTATACTGCCACCCGAAGTCCCGGAGTCCCTTGGAGTCCGGGACTTCGGGTGGCAGTAAATCGCCACCCGAAGCTCCGGGGAAAATTGCCAGAAGCGCTGACACCTCCTCATCACTCCACCGATCCCAGGTTTTATTTTGCGTTGCCATAAGTTAGTCTCTCTTCGGTGGTGCACTGGGCTAATGCTAATAATGCTAATAAAGCAAATAAAATGGCAGCTTCACAAAAAAGATCTAGAACTTTTTTTTGCGAACCTTTTCACCCACTGCTAGAGAGCAGGTACTTTCTTGGGGAGAAAAAGCTTCCAATTTCTGATTGGCTGGAGGAATTGCAAACCACGCCCCGTAAAACTCGTAAAAGTTTTTTTTATGCCGCCATTTTATTTGCTCGCATCAGCATTATTAGCATTAGCCCCGCGCACCAACGGAGAGAGACTAACTTATGGCAACACAAAAGAAAACATGGGAGCGGTGGAGATGAGGAGGTGTCGGCGTTCTGCGATTTACTCGGAAGGCTTCAGAAGAAGAATAATAACTATCAATGGCAAGTAGTTTGCATTTTATAAATGAATATTTCCTCATATGGAGAAACATATCTCAATTGCACTATCTGTCAAAATAATCGCAATTATTCAAATCAAAGACATTTCTTCAAAATCGTGCTGCCAATTTCAGGACACACAAATGTCAAAAAGCTGCTGTGTATTTTTTTTAATTGACACGCTTTAACTAAATGCTCTCTTAAATAAAGAACAAACACTACTGGGAGTGACAACATGTCCAGGTAACAGCCTGTCCTCCTACAAAAAACGACCAAATAGGTCGATTGTTTAAGCACCAGATTACGACCCATAGCCACGTTTTAAAGTGTAGCACCTCTAGTGGTCGTGTAAGAAACAACATGCTCCCGTTTATTTACAAATAACCCTCTCTGGAAAATCCTAAATTGTAGAACAGTTTGGCCATTAAAATGCTTTTTGATTAGATTTCTAGCGAGAAGTGTATATTGTACTTTTATAATCCACGTCCAGTGGAAGTGTAGGATCTATAGTTTGATAGATATTACGAAGATGATTTGAGGTCTCGCCAGGATAACGTGTATATACGGCAGCTTCCATGTAAAGTTAGCGTGGGTGAAAACAGTATTTCCGGTCTCGAAGTTTTCATAATAAAACCGGATATATTCCCCTCACTGTCAAATGATTACACAGTGATATCTGCATTACTCATCCACTAAAAAACATCAGTTTATCCTTGTTAATTACACAATATTGATTGGTTTAAATGGTGTACAATGCTTTTGTGTTTTTAACCTTCGAGTCAGAGAAACAAATAGTTTTTTAGGAGTTTAGACACTACAGTTTCCGAAGACACTACACTACCCAGAATCCCCAGCTATCGTTTGGGACTACAACATCCGCCTTGCTTTACAAACCCCGTGATTAGTCATCAAGCCCTGTGATTGGATGTTGGAGTGGCAGTGTGACAAGGTTACGCTGTCAAACAGCTCTTTGAAATGGAATGGAACCACGGCAGACTATCCAAAACTGGAATTGGACGGGTCCAGCCCCCGGCTCCAGCTTCCCCCCCCAGAACTACACATGCTGGCTATTGTGTGTTTCGCAATATATGGCACGTCTCTTTATAAGACGTTTTCGTATTTCCCACAATTAGAAGTTGGCAGTATTAAACGTGTACACCCTGGAGGTTTAGGGGATACGAAACACAGTGGTGTTATCAATTGTTAATTAAGGTGAAATAATATACCCACATGACACCTAAGGTCAGAAGAGCTTTATTTAACAGATGGTTTTATGTCTACCCCTCCTGTTGTTCATTGATAAGCCGGAAACATGCACTTGTCAAGGTTCAGAGGCAAATTTTGCAAATATGGCAGTAGCCATCGATCATCTTAAGATAAGATAAGATATACTTTATTGATCCCAAGTTGGGAAATGTTTTTGTTACAGGCAGCATTACTACTTTGTTCTACTCCACTACAATTCAGAGGTTAACCTGGTATTTTTACTCTACTACATTTATTTTTGTTACTTTGCAGATTCTGATTAATGATGTGAAATATAAACAACCCTTAAATCAGACTTTAGTTACACCTGAGTAAAATGCAGCCTTATCAGTTTGTCTGTTTTGCACATCCTCCTGTTAATGTCTTTGGACGTCCTGCACTAAACTGTTTTATTGTAGAGATCACTACAGTATCTTCTAGATATTTTCCATTCTATATTTCTATCATTGACCCCTATTTTGTATGTAGGCTACTCTTAATATTTAAATGTTTTCATCAATAACTAAATAAATATAACTTATTCAACAACTACATTCAATAACGTGCTTTAACCACTAGGAGGTGCGGTTTAGACCAGTGGTCTAGTTAATAAAACATAATAATATCGTACATAATATGACTATTCACTTTATTGTGAGTTTAAAACAGAACGGTAAAGGAAAATACAGTTTCAGTCTCTCGATGTGAAGCTTATGCATTGTACCATGAACCTGTATAGACCTGTAACAGTCAACTGCATGAGGAGTTGGAAAGGTAGTTCAGAAAATCAGTAATATCTTTAAAAAGCTGTGCACCGTTATGGTGTAAATACAGACTATCTACTAATTGGATCAAATATAAAAGTCAGCCGAATTAGTGTTGATACTGCAAGGAGACGTATTGTGTGAAAAGAAATGGAAGATGTTGTTTAATTGTTTGGTATCAGTACTTTACTACTTTTTTTTTTTGACGACTTTTTACTTTGACTTCTTACATGTTGAACACTAATACCTGTACTTTCTACTTCTTACATTTTGAACACAAATACCTGTACTTTCTACTTCTTACACTTTGAACACAAATACCTGTACTTTCTACTTGTTACATGTTAAACACAAACACCTGTACTTTCTACTTCTTACATGTTGAACACAAATACCTGTACTTTCTACTTCTCACATGTTGAACACAAACACCTGTACTTTCTACTTCTTACATGTTGAACACAAATACCTGTACTTTCTACTTCTTGCATGTTGAACACAAATACCTGTACTTTCTACTTCTTACATGTTGAACACAAATACCTGTACTTTCTACTTCTTACATGTTGAACTCAAATACCTGTACTTTCTACTTCTTACATGTTGAACACAAATACCTGTACTTTCTACTTCTCACATGTTGAACTCAAATACCTGTACTTTCTACTTCCTACATGTTGAACTCAAATACCTGTACTTTCTACTTCTCACATGTTGAACACAAATACCTGTACTTTCTACTTCTTACATGTTGAACTCAAATACCTGTACTTTTTACTTCTTACATGTTGAACACAAATACCTGTACTTTCTACTTCTTACATGTTGAACACAAATACCTGTACTTTCTACTTCTCTCATTCTCCAAACAGCTGGTTCCTTTAGTCTGAATGTGTGTTTGGTGCGTGATCATTATTATTTAGAGTCACTGCGTGCCTATTGGTTGGAACACGATCCGTGTATCCATCACTTCCTGGTCTTCTCTAAAGAAGAGGGACCAATGGAAACGTTGTCATGTTGCCGTTGTTCAGCATGGAAACATTCATTAGCTAACAATGACATTATTGTTCTATTAATATAAAGGGAGGTCAGGTACTCTTTAAAACAGCTGCTAGTTATGGGTACTTTTTACTGAAGTACACTTCAAAGCCTCTTTACTTTGACTTGAGTAAATAAGTTTATTCAGTACTTCTACTTTTACCAGAGTATTTCTAAACACGAGTATCTGTACTTCTACTTGAGTAAAGGATGTGTGTACTTTTGCCATCTCTAAATATTGTCTTTGTGTTTTAACTCTGCAGGTCAACAAGACAGAGGACAAGTCCCTGGAGGAGCGAGGACGCATCATGATCTCTCTGAAGTACAACACCCAGAAGTCGTGTCTGGTGGTGGGGATAATCCGCTGCGCTCACCTCGCCGCCATGGACGCCAACGGCTTCTCCGACCCCTACGTTAAAACGTCAGTATGCCAACTGTTAGAAAAATATCCCTCGTCCCCGGCTTGAGCTTCAACCTCAGGATCCATGTATATGTGATCCTCTCCAGAGGGAAGGAGTCATCACATACAGAGACTAGTTCCTGAGCAGTGTCCTTCACATGCTGATATCCAAGAGAGGGACACAGTCACAAGATGGAGGAATAGAAAGCAGTATTCAATGTTTACTTCAGATTAGCTCCACGTCAGAAATGAGCATGCTTGATGTCTCTCTCCATAGAGGCTGAGTCATCATGTTCATCACATAGCTATCATCTGCCTCAAACAGTCCTGATGCTCTTCTAGGTCATCACACATCCTGTCATGAACACAGCTGCAGTTGGGATACCTTTGTTATCATGTTGCTCTCATATTGGAAGAGGACCTTCAGTATTTTCCCAACACTAACGGTTGCAAACAGAAACTGGAACCGTTATATCTTAGCTATTAAGAGCTTAGGCAGTGCTCTAACTTAATTTGGTGTGATTGCATACAACATGTGAGATAGCTTTTAATGACAATTCTGGTAACTTTACAACGTGTATCTTGTTTTTATAGTGTTCTTCGCATCAAAAGGAGTTCATAGCACTGGTGGGAAAGCAACAGTCTGATCAGAGTAAACACAGCTCTATCAAAGCAGTCATTACGAGCAACAATGCCCCACAGACCTATTACAGTAATGAACTAAAGGGTTAACTACACACACTCTTGCCTGGTTGCTAGATCTTAGTCATTCTAAACCTGATTAAAGCGAGCCATTACAGAAATGACTTACCTCATTCACACCAACGGTGTTTCGGGGCCGGTTCGGAGCTGGAGCTTGAAAAGCACCGGGTTTTCCTGTTCACACCGCAGCGGAGCAGCCTCTTAGCTCCGGAATCCGGTTCATTTCGAGCACCAACAAATTGTCCGGCCAGAGCAAAAGCACCGCATACGTCACGCTTACGTCGAGGCGGGGGCAGGGGCGGGATCAACAACAACAACAACAAGAAGCCGGCGTTTTATCCAGTTTGTACACAACGATGGAGAAACTTAACAAGCAGCAGTGGTCCACTGAAGAGACCAGCTACCTGCTGGGAATCTGGTCTTCCGAAGAGGTGCAGAGGAAGCTGGAGCACAATCGGCCATTGTTGTTGTTGTCGGTGTGAGCTGTGAGGGGTTTCCGCGCGGTTTGGTTTTACGAAGCAGGCACGCAAACGGTTACGTCATGATGCAAACGATGACGCAATGACGCAGCACCAGTCGGACTCTGGGCGGTGTGAAAAGAGCCGTCACGTTATAAACTACTATTATTATAAAATATTATATTATTATTATTACAATTATTTGTTTAATCTCTCAAAGTGTATCAGTATGTGAAGCACTTCGAGATTTGTCTTGGCAGATGAGAAGCGCTATATAAATTAAATATATTATTATTATATTATTATTATTATTATTAAAATAAATATATTAAACTGTCTCGATAACGCACAACATGAGGAAATCTGTGTCACTAGTCTGCTACTTCTCCACGATGAATTGCTTAACCCTAAAATGCCACAAGATTGCACTTTAGTCAGGGGGCTAATGTGGTTTGTGCTTGGATACCATTCAAGTGTCCTCGCTCTGTGACGTTAACTTGGTTACTCCCATTATAAAAAGACTGTTCTCTCCCAGGTGTATTGCTTTACAGTATCAAAAACCAAGATCATGGATCAGTTGTCATTAACTAAAGTGTTCGTCAAGGACAACATCCTATTTCAAAGAATCTGCCCACACGCTTATTTAAAAGAACACCATGTTTCAGTCACAAGGACATTTCTCAAGACAACAATCTGACCTTTTGTTTGCACACGACTCCAGTGACTAGAGTCAGGAGGTCACAAATACCATTAAGAACCGCCCTCTAGGCTTCATAAATATTGATAGCAGATGTCAAAGTGTCAAAATCACTCGTCACCATCATAAGCTATAACATATGAATTTATAATCTATAAAACAAGGGTTTGCACATTTAAAGAAATACATTTAAAGGTCCACTATCATACTGTTTCTCATCAATATATCACAGGTCTCAGATATATACAGAGCCTGTCCCTGATTGGCTGAAACACCAAACAGATCATTGCAGCATTACCCATAATCCCCTCTGTTTCAGCCCTGTTTCCAAAGTGCTGATTCTCTGTCTGTGAGACATTTGGTTACAAAGAACTCAATGGTGCTCTAGAGGAGGTTCAGGTGATAAGGGGGGGGGGGGGGGGGGGGGGGGGGGGGGGGGGGGGGGGGTTACCCTGGTTGCCCTGGTTGCTGATTGGCTAATGGGTACACAAGACAAAACATCGTTATGACATCACAAAGTGGCCAAAATCTGATCAGCTCATTTTCAGACAGGTTTTTATAGAAATGGATCAAAAAGAGAGAGAATCTTTGTTCCTGAGACTTTCAGAGTCTCTTTCCACAGAGGGGACACATGTTGATGTAGAAGAGACATGAAGAAGAGGGGACACATGTTGATGAAGAAGAGACATGAAGAAGAGGCGACACATGTTGATGTAGAAGAGACATGAAGAAGAGGGGACACATGTTGATGAAGAAGAGACATGAAGACGAGGGGACACATGTTGATGTAGAAGAGACATGAAGAAGAGGGGACACATGTTGATGTAGAAGAGACGTGAAGAAGAGGGGACACATGTTGATGTAGAAGAGACGTGAAGAAGAGGGGACACATGTTGATGTAGAGAGACATGAAGAAGAGGATTTTGCACAATAGGTGACCTTTAAAGCGTACATTATATAAAAAACATGTGCTGACTTCACGTTTAGACGCCTGTGTGTTTTGATGTCCTCCGTTCCTCCACAGCACACCGGATTCTCGTTATTATTGTGATTCCGAGTGGGTACACGATGCGCTGCATAAGTGCTGTACTGGAATAGCTGGCAGTGAAACATGTTTTATCAGAAAAGAGAAAGGCTCCACGTGATTATCAGCTGAATGAAAGACACACGGCACAAGAGGCCATCCGCAGGGCTGCAATTTCCAAGAGTCCTATTTATCTCACCTGAACATTTCCCAAGTCTTTCATCCGGCTGAGCAATGAAAGTGCAATTAATTTCCGACTCTACTGTGCACACCTCGGGAACAAAGGCTCGTATCCAGGAGAGAGGAGGAAGGCAACCATTTTCCTACAGTTTGAGGCTGACAACATCTCCCTGACGCTTGAAGGAAACACGGGCGGATAATAGATTTACTGACGGCTCATGTCCCGTGTTGGTCAGGACTCCCTGGAAGAAGAGATCTTGTATCTCAATGGGACATTCCTGGATAAATAAAGGATAAATAAAAATAAAAAAAAATGTGAGAGGAAAACGTATACTCCGACAGAGAGACTAGATTTCTCTCTTATTTCACAAGGGTATCCGGTAGATTAGGGCGGTAGAATTATTCAAAATAAGAATGAAAACGCTCCTCCGAATACTAGTTTTCGTACATCATCCGGTGACCAACCCCTCCAACGTTGCAAAACATGTCACAGTTGCAGTAATCAAAAATTATCGCAATTCTTTATTTTTAATTGTAGAACATATTCCTTAAATGCATGTGCAGAAGGACGCAGACACATGTTGGCAAGGTAGTATATGAAAAGTGAATACATCATACACAATGGCTCTTTAAATTACGCACAGCTGTTAAAAAACGATGACACAACATTTAGAGGTTGAAAAAACATTTGAAACATGGTGTTATAATAATTAGGGATGACCCGATCACCTTTTTTTGCTCCCGATCCGATTCCGATCATTTGATTTTGACAATCTGCCGATAACGATTTTTCCCGATCCGATCTTTATGCAATGCATTAAGAGAGAAAAAAGGTAACAGATAACGGCTGGTCATCCAACGCGATGAGTTCAGCTATCTTGGCTGTTATTGTGTTGGCCTTTTCACTGTTCTGGGGCAGTTTCTCTTTCCTTTTAAAAGCCTCTGAAAGTGTCGGTTGTTCCAGTGCCGTTACCTGAGTGGCCGCTGTGTACTCGCCGTGTTGTTGTTGTTTGTTTCTCAGGTAGCGTATTAGATTGGTCGTGTTGAACGTAGCTCTGTTCTTTCCACCACGCGGAACCTCCGCCTTGCAAACATTTCATCTGGCTGTTACACTGCCTTCGCTTTCAATTTTATAATACTTCCAAACGCCTGACATTTTCTCTGTCCCGACTCCCGAGTCACCAGCTGAACGTAGCCTCTCGTTAGCTTACTGCTACTATTAGACACTGCGCCCACTCTGTTGCCAGCTTTCAGAGAAATAAGCAGGTCTATGAAAACAAGCCCAAAGAAAGCAACACATACATGATGTTGTGTCATTTTAAACCAAAACTAAGTCCTCAGGATGACTTTAAAACGTGCACATGGTCATTTTTGTTTTGTAACATTAAATAAATAAATAAAAAATTATAAAAAAAGAAAAAAAAATATCCTGATCCCCGATTTTTTTCTCCCGATCCCCGATTTTTTTTAAATCAGGCTCCGATCACGTGATCGGATCGGGACATCTCTCATAATAATAATACATTTTATTTCTTTTGCGCTTTTCTTGAACCCAAAGACGCTTTACATGTGGGAGGGAGGGTAGACAAACAAAACAAAAACAAAGCCAAAAAGAAACTAAACAAAACAGAAAAGCAGTCAGGGGGAAGTTGGTTGAGAGGGGGCGGGGCTTATGGATACAGAGTTGAAGAGGTGGTTTTGAGGCGGGACTGGAACAGGGTGAGGGACTCAGACTCACGGAGGTCTTGGGGGAGGGAGTTCCAGAGCTTCGGGGCTGCCACAGAGAAGGCTCTATCCCGAAGCTCCGGAGTTTGGCCTTGGGGATGAGGCCAAACCGGCTGAGGTGGATCTGAGGGACCCATATATTACCCACTATTAACCCACATACCCCCCGCCCTCCCCTTTACGTCTTGGTTTTACCTTCAGGGAAATGGAAGTGTGTGTGTGTGTGTGTGTGTGTGTGTGTGTGTGTGTGTGTGTGTGTGTGTGTGTGTGTGTGTGTGTGTGTGTGTGTGTGTGTGTGTGTGTGTGTGTGTGTGTGTGTGTGTGTGTGTGTGTGTGTGTGTGTGTGTGTGTGTGTGTGTGTGTGTGTGTGTGTGTGTGTGTGTGTGTGTGTGTGTGTGTGTGTGTGTGTGTGTGTGTGTGTGTGTGTCCAGTGAGCAGGTAACAGAGAGAGAGATATGACGAGCGAGCGTAATTGCTTACTGGAATGAAACACAGCGCTATCACAACGAGCATTATCGCCCAAAACTGTTGTTTTCCAAATGGACAGAGGTAACACACACCGTGCAGGTTTCAAGAAGGCAGGAAACAGGAGCAAAGGTCCAACTCTCTCACACACACACACACACACACACACATTCAGCACCGCGGCTAAGAGAGTAGTGCTAACGATCTGTTTTCCCCGCTGACTCGTCGACTGCAATAATGCAAAGGGAAACTGATAAGTGACCACAATGTTCTTCTGGGAACAACAGCAACAGCTTAAAAGGAAATCAATTTAAAGTCAACTGACTTATATTGCATATTTCACGGCTCACTTAGCTGACAGTTCATTACATTCCCTTAAACCAGTGCTTCCTCAAAGTGTGGTCCGCGGACAACTGGTGGTTCGTGAGCGCCCCCTAGTAGTCCGTGAGTATATTGGTAACATTTCACATTTGAAATAAATAAATACATTTAAGTTTTCCGCACTCTCGCGGGAATATCTCCGCAATGGAGCGAGCTTAAGTTTAACTTTCTATTGCATGATAAAGCCCAGGGCAACACCTTCATCACACATGTTGCCACTTGTTTGTACCATTTCCAGGCGATTTATAATCTGTTCTAGAAAAACTATGTGTTTTGGGATATTTGTGGAGTTAGGTGTTCCGCGAGTGTTTTCTTATTGGTTAAGTCCTTGGTATGAACACGTATGAGAAACACTGCCTTAAACAAAACACAGTGCTGCAGTGTGTGCTAACTCCAGACATGCTATTACGTTAAGGTTTAGGCCTGCAAGATGCGGAAACACATAACTAATTGTGATTGCAAATGTGTTTGATGAGCAATGACAGAGGAAACGTTTACTTCTGAAACATTCATTATCATTTAAAAATATAGCAAAATGATCAGTATGATTTGTTTTAAGATAATCTGTGCAGAACAAAGATTGTTTTTAAGTTTGTAGGTCAGGACCAATGTTATGCTAACTGCGATTTGGATATTGCACTAGTTGACATTTCAATAAAAATGTGCTTAATTTCGCAGCGTATCTCAGATCTGCCCTCGGTTAAAGACATTATTTCTAACTAACACTTATTAAATGATTCGTTTGTGTGATTAACATCTTTAAAAACGGTGTTTCTCTGCAAAGAATCACACAAAACCACTACTTTAAATTATCTTAATCAGAGACGTTCTCCAACAATAAAGCATTAACAAATTACAAATCTCAGTTGAATAAAAAGCAAAACAGCCAATTAGGTGAATAATTGACTTTGAGGCAGTAGCACTAACAATGTTCAGATTGAATTTAAAGGGCCCATGTCATGCTTTTCCGGTTATCACCCGTCCCCTTGTGTTATGTAGCTTTTTCTGCATGTAAACGGTCTGCAGTCACAAACCCTCAAAGTGCACCCTGTAGCGAGTAAAACTCTAACACAGAAAGACCTGTCTGTGCTGCCCCAGAACGCCTCGTTGGACATTTCTGTTTTTCCATTGTTTGCTTCCTGGTCTAAGTGACGTATTTCGGGTATAGTGACACTGAGCGGGCTCACTGGTGTGGGGACGGCGAGACAGGGAGACACCGCAGAACTCAGCCTGGGCACACACACAAACTCCCAGCCAGGCTGTGTGCGTGTGTGTGTGTTTCGGGCTGGGTTTCGCTGTGTCTTCAGGGGGGGGGGGGGGGGGGCAGGAGCTCCAACAAGCCGTGTAGGACAGAGTGAATACACAGACTATACAGAGATGCAGTGAGAAACCAATGTGAGTTTGGAAAATTGCACAATTTAAATCTATTCTAGTCGACCTCAACAATGGAATTATGATCAGTGGAAATGGCCATGACACGGGACCTTTAAACCACTTGTTCCATCTAGATAACACAATACAATTGAGATAAAGCGCACACTGCACCTTATTAAACCAAAGTATCTAAAAGTTTAAACTAGAATTGCATTTTTTTTAGCAAAGCCCTCCGAAAAAAGGCCAATGCTGCATTCACTTGCTCCTCGGAAAGTCCCATTTTCTTTGAAGTCTGACTTCTGTGTGTTCATAGGCAAAGAGGATGAGTTGAATGCTCTGAGTCTTTAAACAGCACATTGTTATAAATGTTTTTATAGTTAATAACAACAATTTATGATTATTAAGAAAACACCACTTCCTGACCTTTCATTGTTAAGAAAAGTGTAATGTAACGGTACGTCCACACAGCAGCTTCAGAAGAATCTTCCACCGCTTCCAACGCTTCTCTGCTCATTGACTTTGAGTGGGGATGACGTCACTTTGCCTCGCTTTTCGCCGAACTGCATTGTGGGGGAGCGAAGCGAAGATTTCCAGGATGTCCAGGATTTCCAGGATTCCAAAGTTGAGCAATGTTCAACTTTTGAAGCTGAGCTGGAAGCGCCAGCCAATCAAACACGTTTATGCAAATCTGACAGTAGAAGCGCTAGCCAATCAAACCGCGTGTAAGCAGGGAGAACCAGACCGCAGTTCATTTCCTCATATTCCAAACGAGAAGTTACGGTAGCAAATCACCCGGTTCTTTACGACCAGAACTATTACCGGGATACAAACCGGAGGAACCAGGCATGGAGGGAGGTGGCAGAGACAGTGGGTGAAACTGGTAGGTTTTCGCCTGTTTGGGGAGTTTATATATATATATATTGCTCCCATAAAATCCCCGGGGTTTTTTGCTTTGTATGTCGGGGGCGGGAGATTCATGTGATTGGTTGTTGGTCGCATTGCTCGCAAAAAATCCCCAAGCTGTCAGACACGCCCAGCTCCAAGATTTTCAAGATTTTTGAGAAGCTGCTGTGTGGACGTACCGTAATGCACATATCTGCCCTGTTATTCAGATCCACTCTAACATGTAATGGGTGTTCTCTTGGCTCATGCATCACTTTTCTACCAAGCGTTATGATAATCACAACAGTAGTTGTTTCTGTAATCCTGCAAGACAGCAGCAACAAAGCGAGCTGAATCATAACGACACGATAATACTTTAATGGTTAGATCAAGTCTGACATTTGACTTGCATCACAGCAGCATATGTTTTAACATAATCATCACAATCACTGACTGAAACCAGCTCAAAGACCCTTATAACCTCCGTCACAGAGTCAATAAAAGCTTTTATAAGTAGAGTAGGTTACATGCACTACTTTTAACTTGCTGCAGCTCAGTGGTTCCCAACCTGGGGGGCGCCAAACATCGCAGGGGGGGCGCCAGGCCTCAGATGATTTGAGGCCAAATATCATATTTAGACTTTTTTTTTACATATAATTGTAAGGAAATACATGATTGTCACTAAAAGCCTTGTCTCTACATAACAATAAAATTAGGGCTGTCAAACGATTACAAATTTTAATCAGATTAATCACAGCTTAAAAATGTATTAATCATGATTAATCACCATTCGAACTATTTCCAAAATATGCCATTTATTTATGTATATTGTTGGGAATGGAAAGATAAATGAAAGCAGGCGGATATATCAATTTAACATACAGTATCTATGTTTATTATAAAAAATGTCTGCATGTCAAAATGAAAGACAACCCACACACCTATCAATCATCAAACCGTGGGGTCTTAATTCATTACGTGTTGATTTCTATCAACGGGGGAGTACTTCAGGAAAGTCGACAGAGGGGGGGGGCACTAGTGGAGTACTTCGTGACCACAGAGTGTGAACGTTGTGATCAGCTGTTTTAGCGCAGTTCTCCAGTGAAGGGGGGAGTCTCCCTCCGCAGCCGGTTGGCGTAGTTTTGGCACAGTTCCGTTGTACAGACCGACGTTAACAGCAGCCCTGTCTGTGCACACGGAGACCGACTCTGTCGTCCGGTGATCTAACCGCCTTCTGGAAAAGCTTCACAAGTACTCGGTACGCAAATGCGCTTTGTGACAAGTGACGGTACGCATTTCAGATTACGCACAAAACCTGCGTACCAGTTATGTGCACCCCTGTACCAGAGCCATATTATTACTATTATATGGCTCTGCCCTGTACTACAGCAAGAGTAATCTCCGTCGGGACTTCCTGCAACAACACCACGCCGTTATCAAAGATGTTCTATTGAGATGACGATCACTACGTGACTAAAGTTTTCAAAACCGTGGCTACTGAAATCAATCTTACTAACTGCTGTCTGTGCAATTTACTCCGCGAGTTGGCAGACTTTATTTAGCTTACTTTAACATCATTTTTCATGGTGGGGCTAAGCCATTTATTGGTATGGGTGTAGCCAGTGATGTACCTGAACGCGTTCAATGAACGATCGTTCATGAACGCGTTCATATTTTGGGCGAACGTGAACTGAACGTACTGTATTTCCGCTAGATGAACGTAATTGAGAACGCGTTCATTCTCAGCGCTGTATAACGGCGTTCAAAAGTGCGTTCATTCTCAGCACTGTATTATAACGGCGTTCAAAAGTGTGCCAGATTTCATATGCCTTTCAGCCGAAAACCCAGTTAAAACACACCGTAAACAGGCTTCAAATAATGCGGAAAACCACCCAATCTGGCAACAGCAAGCTGCCTGTGACGCGCGCCTGTCACCCCTGGCTGTCGCACTATAATATACGTCATCAGACTCCTCACAACAAACAATGTGGAACCGCGGAACCGGCAAGCATTGAATGAATGAATTAGTATGGACGAAGCCGAGAGCAGCTGGAGCAGCACTCGCTCAGAGTGAGACTCTACGGCAGGGGTGGTGAACCTCCGGCCTCCGGGCCGTATACGGCCCGCGAGACAATTTGGTACGGCCCTCGAGGTAATTTATAAACACACGCAAAGAATAAAAAAATGAAAGAAATCTAGACCGCAAAAAAATTAAACAAGCTAGTGCCTGTTTTTCCTGGCCAAGGTCAGGGTCCTTGAACACAACACGAGCCTAACGTGTCATCACGTGGTATATGTCTCGACTGACAGGGGTGCAGTTCTGACTGAGAGCACCAGAACGCCACTCCAGCACTTCAGAAATTGCAGTACCGATAAGTCCATACACATGCCGCAGTTTCTGCGTGTCTGTGTCTTTAGTTGAAAGCCCAGTGGCGATCTGCTCATCTGTCATACTGATCAGACAGTCAATAACTGTGTTGTTATCATTAGCATCTGGTTAGCTAGCTATGCTAACGAATATAAGAAGCTTTGTCTACAACCAGTGAGGTAAAGGCACATCTTTATATGATCATTATAGTTATAAAAAAAACAAGAGAATAAAGTAAACAGGTATAAAATACTATATGACAGTTATTAATAAAGAAGAATACAGTTTCAAAGGGGAGTGATTTGTCAAATATCCATAAATTAAAAGAAAATCTGCTTACAGTTGTGTTTGGGTGTTGAGAGATGTGTCCATAGATCTCCTAATGTTGCTCTCATAGTGCAAACAATCTTGCCAGGGGAGCATGCCCCCCGGACCCCCCTAGAGGAGGTTAGGTCCCCCCCACTTAAATCATGTTCACATGGATAGGAAACTAAATACATTTGCACACATCTTGTGTCCATATCTTTCTGTGTTGGTGGTCACCCCACACCCTGCACGTGCATGCATATGCGAGTCATGGTGAGATATCTGGATTAAGAGGTTGCTTTTTCTTTGCACAGCATGAAATGAATGAGCTGTGATTTTAGTTTAAGCAGAGGTCAATAACTTGTACGGCCCTCTGAGGATATTGTAAACATTGAAATGGCCCATTAACATCGTACAGGAGACAAATAATAGCTCGCAACAACGTATTGAAAAAAGAACTATGAACTATAAATTAGTTCATTTTTGAAACCATGAACTTGAGTTCAAAATTTTGAATTATGAACTATGAACTGAACTAGTTCATTTTAAAATGTGTGAACTGTGAACTGAACTAGTTCATGTAGAAAGTGAACTTTCCCAACACTGGGTGTAGCCTACCCCAGCCATACCCTGGCGCTGCCACTGGTGGCATGTATGGGGCGGGCCATTCTGCACATGCGTTAAATGCGTTAAATATTTTAACGCAATTAATTCAAAAAATTAATTACCGTCGTTAACGCGATAATTTTGACAGCACTAAATAAAATATAAAAAATAATTGACTAATTAATTTTAATAAAAATTCAAGTTAGTATTAAAGGCATAAAAAGACAGAAATGTATAATTCTTTCTTTAATAGAAATGTTTCTTCTGCCCGTAAAGTGTCCAAACCGGGCTTTTCTGGATTAGCGCATTTTTAAAACATAGTCATTGTCCACGCCGGCTTCAGTTGGATTATTTGTCCTAGTTGCTCCATTTTGTAGATTATTTACGACTTTTGAATCCACATGAACACATCGGCAAAATCCGGCTTACTTTGAGTGTGTTTTAAACAGTTTAATCCCTTTTGTGAATTGTTTCCTCTTGCGCCGTCCAATAACCATCAAAGTCACTCCAACAGTGCTCCTTAATTACGCTTTCATCCTCCTTTAACAAAACACTTCACATCCATCCAGTTTGTGACAGTAGTTGTAGCATTTTGAAACTTTGAAACTTTAATTACCGCTGTCGCGCTGCCATACCCCCCCCCCCCCCCCTGTATGTGTGTGTGTGTGTGGGGGGGGCTCTTGGGGAAAAAGGTTGGGAACCACTGCTGTAGCTGATACACTGGCAACTGAGTGTAAACTACTCCATGTAATACTACAGGAAAACAAGACGTGTCTGAAAAAGAAAGACTATTAAATGGTACTCATAAAACCTCATATTGACAAGACTTGACATTTATGCGTTAAAATGTGTGAATGCGGTGCAGCTGTGGAGAGTGTTTCTGTTATGAGGCGATACGTCTTCACCTCCGTAATCTAATCACAAACACACTCAAATGAAATCGTGCTGTTAAACTATTGGACATCCATCTAAAGAGGGGAGGACACAACGGAGACTTGTTTAACAACTGGAGAATAATGTGTTTAATAAAAAGCTCATGTGGAGTCTATTACAGTCAGAGGATGTGTGATGCCGCTGTGGGGGTGTGGTACGGCAGCTCCCTCTGCAGGAAACACCACGTCTCAAAGAAGCTTTGACTTTTATATATGAGGATTAACATGAGGGCTTTATTGGGGTCCCCATTAGCATTGACACTGGCAATACTCTCAGTTAAACACACATTTACTGTACACACTATTGCCAATGTGTTTGTATTGGTCTCTTGGAGTATTTGATTTGTATTTATTTATTTTGTTGGCTTTTAATTTCATTTATTCTCATAATATTATTATTATATTTTTGTTTTTATCTGGCATTTTATTTAATTTATTATTTGGGTTTTAATTGAATTTAAAGGTCCCACGTCATGGCCATTTCTACTGATCATGATTCCTTTGTTGAGGTCTACTAAATAGATTTATACTGTGCAATGTTTTTAATTCACGTTGGTTTCTCAAACAGCATCTCTGTATAGTCTGTGTATTCACTCTGTCCTAAACGGCTTGTTGGAGCTCCTGCCCCCCCCCCCTCCCTGTGAGCCCAGTGGCCGTCTGCGAGACAGCGAAACCCAGCGAAACCCAGCCCGAAACACACACACACCCGCAGCCTGGCTGGGAGTTTGTGTGTGCCCAGGCTGAGTTCTCGCCGAGCCCACACCAGTGAGCAACGTCCCGTCGTGTGTGTGTGTGTGTGTGTGGGTGTTTGTGTGTGTGGTGTGTGTGTGTGTGTGTGTGGGTGTGTGTGTGTGATGTGTGGTGTTGTGGTTGTCGTGTGTGGTGTGTGGTGTGTGTGTGTGTGTGTGTGTGATGTGTGTGTTGTGTGTGTGTGTGTGGTGTGTGTGGTGTGTGTTGTGTGTGTGTGTGTGTGTGTGTGTGTGTGTGCTTGTAGTTGTGTGTGTAGTAGTGTGTGTGTGTGTGTGAGTGTGTGTGTGTGTGTGTGTGTGTGAGAGGAAGTCCGCGGATTGGTCCAAAGTAACTATGTTACGTCACTATACCCGAAATACGTCACTATACCCAAGAAGTAAACAATGGAAAAAGAGAAATCCCCAACGAGGCATTCAGGTCTTCTCTGAGTTAGAGTTTTACTCGCTACAGGCCGTACTTTGAGGGTTTGTGACTCTGCAGACCGTTCACATGCAGAAAAACCTTCATAACACAAGGGGACGGGTGATAACCGGAAAAGCACGACATGGGTCCTTTAAATGTATTTTTATTTTATTTATTTTTCCCAGTTGTTGTTTTTTGGCTTATAGTTTAATTGTTTTGTCATGACACTTTTTGAACAACATGGATGTGTGTTTTCCCTTCAGGTAACATGAATCTTCTTTTCCATCATGTTTTATTATTTTGTTGAGTGTTTCAAACGACAAGCATCGAATGTGCAACAACTGAACAGTATTTTCCCCTGAATACCAACCACAGAAATAATCCGCAGTGAAAGCTTTGAGGTTTTAAGTCTTTTCTCTCTTCTTCCTCGTCTGTCCTCCAGGTACCTGAAGCCTGACGAGAACAAAAAGTCAAAGCACAAGACGACCGTGAAGAAGAAGACGCTCAATCCAGAGTTCAACGAGGTATAATCCGCCGTAATTGTGCTAAAACCTTGCAGCTCCAAATCGTAGTCTTTCCTATGTGTTCTTCTGAGTGTTTATCCGATGCCGTTATGTGCCGAGGAACCTCCAAAACCCCGGGGACTTAGAGAGACGTTGTGAGCTGAAAGAGGCACGCTTTCCTCCAGAGAAGAAACAACTGAACACCGCTGTGCATGAAGACGGTTTGAAAAGTCAGATAGAGGCTCTGGCAGACATTTTGAACTGAAGATGTTTGTTTGATATTGGGATTGTGATGCAACAGCCTTTAATGCGTGTTTTAAAATGGTGTTAAAGTAAAACTAGAGATGTCCACACAAAAAGATATGCTTTAAACAGTTGTAGGGTCTGTCTACAACCAAACGGGGATCATCGTATGCTCCCAGCTTTATATAATTCCTTATAAGGAATGTTTAGTTTACTTAAAGGGAATCTATCAAAAGTCACTTTGTGATGTCTTTTATACATAAAGTGTCCCCGGTGTGTCGGGGAACTCACGCAGCGTCAGAAAATAAAACCCTCTCTCTTTTCCTCCGTACCCAAATCTCTAAAAACGGGGAACAACGGAGCTGATCCAGATTTGCGTCCGATATGACGTAATATCTGAAATGTGGACCCACGGCCCAATCAGAAAGTTGCTATCAGAAACAATGCCCGACTGTTCTGGACGTAATATGGTCGGTGTTTACATTAGCATGCTAACACTCAGAGCTAACCTGTACTGGAGAGCATGTGTGTGAAGAAGCAGGAAGTAGAAAGGAACTCACCTTGTGGTGTAACCGGCAAGAGAGAAAGCCTTTGAGCTCCATGCTGTTTCAGAGAGGATCCTTGATAATCCATGATATGGCGTTTCATCACGGCAGCATTTAGTTTAGACGGTAGCTGCCGGGACCCCCGCATGAGCTCAGACCCCTCCTCTTTAATTTTTTTATTTATTTTTTTTATTTTAAGCTTTATACCCCAAATCAGCACTTTTGAAACAGGAAGTGAAATAGAGGGGTATGAGGCGTGGCTAGAATGGGTGATCTATTTGGTCTTTTGAGCAAAACACTTCATAGACATGTTTTTTATATTTTTTTATATTTCTGAGACCTGTGCTACTGCCTAAACATAGCATGATAGGTGACCTTTAAATATCATAATGTGCTAGAAAGTGGCACGTACCTTTTATGGGACAAATTGGACTTTATTGATATTTGTTGCAAACATTTAAAACCTGAATACTTTATTATCCCATGGGGAGTTGGGTTTCACGACACTTGATCTGAGAAGGAATGAAAGAATAAAAAAAGTATTTAAACATTGTATAGGAGGCTAAAGTAAAAAAGGCACGCTTTCCTCCAGAGAAGAAACAACTGAAGACCTCTGTGCATGAAGACGGTTTGAAAAGTCAGATCAGGACAAGGCTCGGGTGTCTCCTGGCAGACATTTTTTTAACTGAACATGCAACGGCCTTTAAAAGGTGTTTTAAAATGGTATTGAGATGTCACCGTTACCTCCAACATTTCTTTAAATGCTTTTAACAGTTGTAGGGTCTGTGTTAAACAAAAGAGGGTCATTGTATGCTCCCAGCTTTATACAAAACCTTTTATAATAAGTTTACTTAAAACATCTTACTGTGCTAGAAAGTGGCACGTAACTTTCATGAGTCAATTTGGACTTTTAAAATATTTTTTACAAACATTTACAGTCTTAAATATTATCCCATGGGGAGGGTTTCATGACACTTGCTCTGATAAGGAATTAATGAATGAATAAAACATTGTATAGGAAGCTAAAGTAAACATTTTAAAATATATATAAAATAAATTAAACTATTTAATTGGCATAATCAATTAAAGTAAAAATTTGCAAAAGATTGATATAAATGTACACGTGAACAGCTAAATTAAAACCATCTTTTTTACTTTAGTGTTTTTTTATATAATAACTTTTCACACACACACACAGACACACACACATACCATGTATTAGGGGTGTTGAAAATAATAGTTTCTACGATGCATTGCAATGCGGACGTGCACGATTCGGTATCGATGCAGTGCCGGAAGATAATCGATTATAGCGTAGTAACGTTGCTTCCTGATTTTCCGGCCGCGGCTTTACTATAACGTTTATTTTTTTCTGTCACTTTAATATCCGTCCTGAATCACTCCGTGTCGCTGCGGCTCAGAGACACAGGGATTTATGTTTTTCAAAAATAATCGCGTTACAATCATGTCAGGTTTTTGGTGGATTTAATTAAGTCTTGGATTGCAGAGTATGAATGTCCTCTAGCAATTTCCAGACGATATATACGGGTGTAAAGTTTGTGAAGGCAGGAGGAAAAAAGCTTCCGCGATCACCGTCTCCTCTCCGTTCCTCCAAGCCCCGCCCCCTCCCTGAAAATAATGAGTGACAGGCTGACAGTGACCCGATAGAAACTTTATTATTCACTTAATCACTGAGATATAATGAAGCTAACTTAATCTCATACATTCATGGGATTTATGTAACAGTAAAACAGAGAATGTAAGTGTGCACCCACATGCAGTATTTTAGTTGTTATATGCTGTTGTAAATACTCCTGTTGTCTGCTGTGTTCAGACTCAAGTCCTGTGTGTGAAGCCACATTCAGGACATTCAGTGTCCTTTCTTTAACAGAAGACCGTGGCTAGAAGCTGCAGCTAGACTGCAGAAGCATTAGCTTTTTGTTTTTGAGGATGGAACAACTTCACACACGGAGGCTAGACCTATACAATTCATTTTGGTTTATAAATTAATGTCAAGACATTTATGTTATTGATTTCTGAAGCACTTTCTAAATGATAAAAAGAGAGTTCATATGTATTTACTGCATGTATGCATTGATGAAAAATAAGCCATGTGCAGTAATATAGAAAATTGAGGATGCAACGCATTGGTATGCACCGTGATGCATCGGGATATCGAATTGAATCGAATCGTTGACAGGATAATCGTAATCGAATCGAATCGTGAGACCAGTGAAGATGCACAGCCCTACCATCTATACATCACTTCAGGGGACATTACATTGACTTGCATGCATTTCCTGGAGACTTATCCTTACCCTAACCCTAACCAAGTCTTCACCCTAAAATTAATGATTCCCCTTATGGGGACCTCCATTATGTCCCCATAAGGGAAGCCAGTCCCCACACGTGACTATGTAAACATATGTAGGTCCCCACAAGTATAGTAATACTAGGCCACACACACACATACACACACACACACACACACACACACACACACACCGGGAGCAACTCAGGGTTAAGTATTTTGCCAAAAGAACATTTTGAATCAAAGCGACAGTTACCAAAAGATTCATATTCCTACAATAGTGACTGCTGTGGTCCTGAGAATGATTATTTAATCGTGAATGTCAATTGTTATCGACCAAGCATTTTAAAGCTACTCTCATACATTGCACTAAAGGCAAAAATGGCGATGCAATTGAGACAAATCCAAAGTATTTAACACAACAAAGAGCATGGCTGAACTCTGAGGACACAGTTTCTCAGGAGCATTTGGAAGATGTTTGGAGTTCCCTTTTAGACCCTGGTGGTTTCAGAGGGCAGCTCCTCTCTGAGGCCCAGCTGAATACGACCAGACGTCCCGCCTCCTGACATTTCCTCTGACATTAAACCTGTGTCTCCTCCATCACCTCTCTGTCAGAGAGCAGGCTCGAGGACTCCTCCGTATCGAGGCATTGATCTCCATGAAGCAGGAGGAGCCCCCTAATTGAACTGCAGATTGAAATGCAGAATGAATGCTCAACACGGTGCAAATTCATATCAGAAAACGCTCGAGGACTTGATTGATTTTACTTGATTGATTTTACTGCCATGCTGTATTTCTGTGCTCTTATGTCGATACCTCTATAACTTGGGCTACGAACAAAATCCTTCACTTCTACCCATTCACATGTTGTGCCGCACACTACTTTTCCCAATGCCTTTTGAGTCCATTTAAAAAAGGCATAGTCGAGGTGTGAATCTTTCCCTGTCTTGCGATTAAATTTTTTTAAATCACGTTTTTAATCCATAAACCAATTTACAACTTACTCAAAGACCTTATTACAAAGATCTAAAGGGCAGTGGTGTAAAGTAACTAAATACAAATATCCTTATTCAAATGTAATTCTTGATTCAGCACATAGGCATGCCAAGCGTGTGTACAATTATGGATTATTGAAAGATATATCAACTGATTTGTATGTGACTTTAATGGAAGAAAAACCTTTAAATTGAGGATCAAGACACAAATATGGATTCTTGCATTGTGTCCTCCCCCCCTGGTAGTAAGTGGACTATAATGTGTGTAACTGATCAATCTGAAAAGTGCTCGGTTTGTAAAGGAATATTGGGGCGGTGGTGGCGAAGTCGATAGGGACTTGGCTTGGCAACTGGAAGGTCACCAGTTCAAGTCCCGGCAAGACCAAGTGCTACCGAGGTGTCCCTGAGCAAGGCACCGTTCCCCACACTGCTCCTAACACTAGGATGGGTCAAATGCAGAGAAACAATTTCCCCACGGGGATTAATAAAGTATATAAAATCAAAATCCAAAATATTATTTAAATTAAATGAACTCAAAGAGGCACTCAGGGTTTTGTGAATCAGTCTCACCTTTAAAAGAAGCAAAGGTCAAAAGCATGCAGGATTGTAGCAACAGTTATGCCGACCTTTAAACCCACATGTCGACCCTCATCCATGAACTATTCATATCTCACACTGCACCGTAACTTTTATTCATGTGTTTTCTCTTTTAATGTTTATGTTATTATCTTTTCTTTTTAATGACTGCTTTTAAAAGCCATTTTCTTAATGTCTTTCATTTCTGTAAAGCACTTTGAACAGAGTGCCACAGTGACGCGTCCTAACACCTGGACGTAAGTTAGCATTTGACCACTTCCTGTTCCCTCGTCTCAGAGCCAATGGGATTTCTCCTTAGGGTTTAGGAAAATATCTGGAAATAAGGTCTGTGGTTTAAAAAAAGTATTGTTTAATGTTTTAAGGAGGTGACGCTACTCAGCCAATGAAATCGGTGCAGTCAGTGAGTCAGCACGATAGATTCAAACACAGAGACGAGAGGAGACAAACAGTCTTCGTTTTCTCTTACTGGACCTCTTTGAAATGCAATTGAAAACCCCTGGTTCAAACAAACGCTTCAACTTGTTCCATTTAGAATCTGTAGTTTTGAATATGGATCTGAAGTCGGCGTGACGTTGAAGCAGCGACCCTGCTGTAGTTCCTTTATAGCATAACGTTAGCATTTTGCTTCTGGCGACTAGATTTACGATTAGAAAATTGTAAAAGTAGGGTAGACATGTGGAGATTATCCGGCTGAACAAAACGTGATCCGTCTCTTAAATGTGTTTCAACCACAGACCTGATTTCCAGCTATTGGAAAACCCTATGGAGAAATTGCATTGCGTTTTTGTCGATGGAACCGGAAGGAGTTTACTTCCGGGTTTTAGGACGCGTCACTGCGGCGCTCTATTGCCTTGTGTTGAAAGGTGCTATATAAATAAACCCGCCTTGCCTTTCCTCACTTTGAATGTAAATGCATGTGATCGTACTGCAGAGAGGAACTACTTTTATTTTCTGCTTTTTTCAGGAGTTCTGTTACGACATAAAATATGCAGACCTCACCAAGAAGACGTTGGAGGTGACGGTGTGGGACTACGACATCGGGAAGTCCAACGATTTCATAGGTGAGTGTTAAAATAGAGATGAAATACATCGGCAGATATTCACCACTGAATATCTGACCAGCTGAGTCTGCCATCTGCCACGCGAGCACTGATGCATGCTGGGAACTGGCTGGCATTGTGTAGTCACGTTGTAGGAAGAGAACGATGTGTATCTTCCAAATGTATAGTCACTTTATATATTATTAAAAGTGTTAGCTTGTATTGTCTAGCTGTCATGTCGACTGAGTCGTGTAGCAGGAAGAGAACGACTTATATCAAAATTAAGTTGATTAGGGAAACCGTAACGACAGATTATCTCTTATTTGACCGTAGCTATAAAAACACCTACATTTCCACTAGGGCTGTGCATCTTCACTGGTCTCACGATTCGATTCGATTACGATTATCCTGTCAACGATTCGATTCGGTTCGATATCCCGGTGCATCACGGTGCATCACGATTCATACCAATGCGTTGCATCCTCAATTTTCTATATTACTGCACATGGCTTATTTTTCATCAATGCATACTGCATGTATGTAAATATCAATCAATTACATAAATGTCTTGACATTAATTTATAAACCAAAATAAATGAATTGTATAGGTCTAGCCTCCGTGTGTGAAGTTGTTCCATTCTCAATGTCCTGAATGTGGCATCACACACAGGACTTGAGTCTGAACACAGCAGACAACAGGAGTATTTACAACAGCATATACAAACAAAAATACTGCATGTGGGTGCACACTTACATTCTCTGTCTTACTGTTACATAAATCCCATGAATGTATGAGATTAAATTAGCTTCATTATATCTCAGTGATTAAGTGAATAACAACGTTTCTATCGGGTCACTATCAGCCTGTCACTCATTATTTTCAGGGAGGGGGCGGGGCTTGGAGTAACGGAGAGGAGACGGTGATCGCGGAAGCTTTTTTCCTCCTGCCTTCACAAACTTTACACACGTATATATCGTCTGCAAATTGCTAGAGGACATTCATACTTTGCAATCCAAGACTTAATTAAATCCACCAAAAACCTGACATGATTGTAACGCGATTATTTTTGAAAAACATAAATCCCTCCCTGTGTCTCTGAGCCGCAGCGACATGCACGGAGTGATTCAGAGCGGGTCCTGCTGTTGTCGGTTCTGGACTGGTGTTCTTGTGTTGGTGGATAAAGCAGACTGCTCCGTGTTGCTGTGCCGCTGTCACGTATGTTCCCTGATCTCTGAGTCACCGACCGATTTGATATTAAAGTGACAGAAAAAACGTTATAGTAAAGCCGCGGCCGGAAAATCAGGAAGCAACGTTACTACTCTATAACCGATTATCTTCCGTCACTGCATCGAGACCGAATCGTCCACGTCCGCATCGCAATGCATCGTAGAAACGATTATTTTCAACACCCCTAATTTCCACTGTGTTTAACATCCTTCATTGGTCCTGAGCAATATATCAATATGTTATCGATACTGTGAAATGAGACTAGATCGTGTCGTCTTTTTCCAGTTTTAAAAGGCTGCATTATAGTCGCAAAACTAATAACTAAAAGCATGTTTCAGTGCAAGAACTTAAGGATATTTGTCAAATGCTTGTTCAAATCGGGGCGGCAACTTGTCAAAAAGACGGGTTTGTCTTAAAAATGTCAGGTTATAGTTTATCCCAGTTCCTGGAAAAGGTTCCTTCAAAACGTGTCTTTAAATGTCAGAACCAAACCTGATGAAATTAACATATTTTTTGTCTAAAACATTACGTTTAAATAGGGTAAGCGTTTTGCTTTCAACTAACCTAATACAGTCACATGAAATAATGTGTTAATACAAATTATAACACGTTATTTATATGGCGCTTTTTCAGGTGCTCAAAGCTCTTAACATAATACATTTAATTCAAAGTCAACGCTCCAGTTTTTCAGTGTATAAATAATACTCTCCTTGTCTCTTTCTTCCAGGTTTTTTTTTAGAGACCTTCAGACTTGGCTAAAATGGTCTAAATCAGTTTTGTAGAGTTGATATAGCTGTTGCGGAGGAAATCATGAAGCCTTGTCCCCATACAAAAAACTAGAGCGCAGTTATTATATCATTTTAACTTGAAACGGGTCACGGGAGACCCGAACACAACATAAAATAGTAGGTTAAACTTAATAGTATTGCTTTCAACTAACCTAATGTGAATTGTGTTGACATAATACACTTAAAGTCAACGTTCCAGTTTTTCAGAGCATAAATAATACTCTCCTTGTCTCTTTCTTCCAGGTGGAGTATCTCTGGGCATCAATGCAAACGGAGAGAGGCTCAAACACTGGTTTGACTGCCTCAAAAACAAGGACAAGAAAATTGAGCGCTGGCACACGCTGACCAATGAATTACCCGGTTCATTAAATGACTGAAGACCCAACACCTGTCATCCACAATGTCGCCTCCCCCCCACCCCCCTACTGTCCTCTTGCTGCACCAGATAGGACTCCTGCCTGCATTTCCATTTCCATTTCCATTTCCTCCTCCTCCTCCTCCTCCTCCTCCTCCTCCTCCTCCTCCTCCTCCTCCTCCTCCTCCTCCTCCTCCTCCCAGCTCTTCTTCTTCTCTGGATTTGTATGGTGTCGATGACCTGCGACGCCTCTTTGGGAATTGATTTCCTCTCAACAGGGCTCAGTTAAAAGTATCCTTCAGTTTGTGTGTACATGTACAGAGGGGGTTGCACTTGCATTTCAGGATCAATCAACAAAAGGAAAACATGGGTTGGATTTGAAGCGCCCTCATTGCCATTTATTTTATAGTAAAGGCTAACTACAGCAGCTGAATGATTTAGGTTCACCTTGGTGGTAAAAGAGTGGAGGGTCTACCAAAGGATGAGGCAACATTTTACACTGTTGGTGTTTCCAGAAATGGAAGATGTTGCACTTGAATATGATTGTAAAGCTGTCGTTCAGCCCTCACAACGTGCTGAAAACAATCCGCTTGTTTTAGAAATCTGGATTACTAACACTTTAATTTGACTTCTTTGTTCAGGTGACAATAATGTCCTATCCCACTTAAAACACTGTACAAGTAAGCAGCTCAGTATACTTCAAACTAACTACATCAAATAGAGAAAGTTTCAGTAAATCTCCACATGACACCAGGCTGCTTGAAATGATGGCTTTTGTCGAGTTCAAAGAAAGCAGTAATGACTTTATAGACGTCTGCAGAAAAAGAGGGTACGGGTGGAAACAGTTTGGACTTTGACTTGCTGCTATGTGCTTTTAGTTTCCTACGAAACACAATTTAACCGTGTCGATTCCCTAACTTTGCCTAAACCAACCTGTCCAACCCAGAGTGAAAACCATGCCATCGTGCCCTGACTTCCTCCCGCCTCCTTCCCAATCCATCTCCAATAACTCAGTGTTCTCTCTTTGTAGTCTCGATTTGTCGAATCGTCCAAACGGGAAAGTGGCAAACACTTTGAAAGTATCTTTCCATGAAGGCCTTTGTGGTGTTTTACATGGTGTGACAGACACAACGTTGAAGACCTTGAGAGAGAAGTACAAATGCTGCCTTTGGATTTCTGACAAACAATCCAGGACATTCCCTTTAAGAACATAAGCGCATTAAAAGCCTAAAAACTGCACGGTGACTAAACTCACATTAGAGAAAGGTAGCAAGCACGATATTGAAGTTTTGCAGAAGGGAAATCTGTCTTTGTTGGATCATCCTTCATTTCTTTGACAAAGCCTTTTACTATCGGGGTCTCGGACTCTGTTGCACCATGGGAAACAAGTTTGAAGTATACCGAGGTCTTCAGGGCAATTGTTGGTAAGCTGAAGATCAGTTTGTTGGAGACTAAAAGTACAATAACCAGACAAAAAACACTAAAATATCCCTTAGTGGTTACAAGGAAACCGATATTGTTTGTCATGGTAGATTTGTTGACCAGTGTGATAGAAAAACTGAACTTACAGCAAGTATTCATGACGTTAGAAACCCTAAATGCCTCTGCATAATCTAATCAATATGAGACAATGCTGGGTATCAGACCGTAGCACCAGATCCTCAGTGCAACCCCTGATCTATAGAGCTGCCCAGTTCTGTGGTAGTCCGGATGTCAAGGCTCAACAAGTGTTTTCTTACGGTGCTTCATCTTTATTAGGATCCCCATTAGCAATAGCATTAGCATGAGCTATTATTCCTGGGGTTAACACACATTCAAACACACATCTAGACGCTATAGACAACCATCAACAAGCCAATTGCAAAATAAACAATCAAACAATTCCTCAAGATCTAAAAACACACTTCTAACAGCATTAAATAGATAGTGATTCATGACGAACTTAAGACCTTATCTGAACATGTCTTAAATTGTATATTTAAAATAAGTTAGGTCTCTTAATGCCTGGTGAAAATTACTTGTTGAACCACAACAACACCACATAATTGGGCAGCTCGATAGTCTGTGTGTGTGTGTGAGTGTGTGTGCGTGCGTGTGTGCATGCGTGTGTGTGTCATATTGTTTACACTACAGAGAAAAAAAAACTCGCTGGCAGCATTTTTGAACTGTAATGTGGCTGAAAATGTACCTGGCTGTATGTCAAAAAGGGCAGAATTACAACAAAAAAACGGAAAGTTTACGTTGAATATATTTAAATAAAGTAATGTCTAAAGCATGAATCGTTTACAACAGCCTATTGTTGCTGAAATTCAAGTTTGCTGCTGGTGATCGGGGCGAACACACCCTGAAGTCACTGCGATTGTTCAATGCAAGCTTTGCTCAGATGGGCCGGGGGGGGGAGGATTTTTAAATTGTCGTGTATGTGTATTATTGTTATGTTGTATACGTTTTTTTGGTACGCGGCTCGACTATTAATGTATCAAAGAGAATGTACATGTTTAACCCCTTTTAGTCCACGGTAAACCCTCTGAGAATGTGCAGCTTAGTGTTGTAGATATTTTTTCATAAGTGACGTTTTTAGACACACATATCTGGGAATAATGAAGGACAGCTGCGACTCAGGGGGAAATAGAGTGGTGCAGGAATGAGTCCTAAAACTCTGAAAAGACTTAGCATTTCCAGGTTCCCTCGTCTCAAAGGAGTCGCTTTTTTGAACATGTTTTTGGCTAGAAGCCTGAAATTAGGTCTGTGGTCAACACAAGCTGAAGAAATGCTCACGTTTTGTTCTACGACATAAAATACGTTCTTAAATACTCCACCAGTGAATGTCTGAAGCTTCTATGTGTCTTAAAGGGGCCCTATTATGCTTTTTGTTTGTTTACTTAACACTCACGCTCCTATTGGAGAACCATACTTGCCAACCTTGAGACCTCAGAAATTGGGAGGATTTCAAAACCACCGCGGGGGCAATAACATGCTTATTGTAGTTGTAAGTGCACTGCCTTGCGGCCTGTAGCACCATGTAGCTGGACCTGTATTTTACAGGAGAGGAGTGAGCAGAGGGTCGAGTTGTCCATTCTTGTTCTGTTTTCTGTGACTATCTTCCTCACCAGTGGCGGCGCTAGGGGGTGGCTAGCCCCGGATGTTTTCTGAAAAGCCCCGGATGTTTCACTTAAATTATTATTTTTTTTTTTTTAAATTTGAATTTTTTTTTTTTTTAAAAAGTCTCGGGAGTAATGTGCAGTACCGGAGTCCACCAGAGAGGCAGCCACTGTGGGACATTAGCCTGCGTACTGCGTAGCCTGCCCTGAAGAAGAAGTGATCCTTCCTAGTGCCTGACGAGTTTTAAGCTAATAGCCTCTACAGTTATGGATATTAGAAAGTTATTGTCCTTGAAGCAGGTGCCACAAGCTGCAGCAGCAGCAGTATCAGCAGCAGCAGTATCAGCAGCTGACAACAATGTCATCACCAGCAGTCAAGAAATGGATGATGTTTCAGGTTTGTTAATCTAATGGTGATATCTGCGCTCTGGCTGACTGAGTAAGAAGTGAAAAAGAGTGATGTAACGTTAATGTTATAGTAAACATGGAGTAAACACACTAAGTATATGTTAGTATGTATACAGAACATGACTAAAAATTATCCTAAGATGTAACGTTAACCTTCATAACTTCATAAGTCTACTTTTAAGACACTAAAATAACGTATTGGCCGATTGGCTGTGACTGCATCCACTCAGTGTCCGATTCAGAAACGTGACTCTTACACTCTTTACGTCACAAACAAAGATGGTGGATGAGAATAGATCTATAAAACGATAAGCAATGCGCCAGAATCAAGGTGAGACTATCCGCATCCTTTAAAACTCTACGCACATTCGTTTCACCTTAATAAGTAAACGACTATTTGAGTGAGTTAAGGCATTAGTTTGCTTCATTAAAGGGTGTTAATGAGTGTTCTCCAGTGCCTTGAGTCCGCTTTAAGGTGTTATTAAGGTAGGGTTAATGTTGCTCTCAAAGTGCACCAGATTGATGCTTTCAACTTCAATATTTAAAAACAAATCTTCCCGGGGGAGCATGCCCCCGGACCCCCCGAGAGGAGGCGACGACCCCCCTAAAGGATGTTCGGTCCACCCCCCACTTATAAAAAATAGCACTGTACCCCTGCACCCCCCCCCCCCAACCCAACAACTCCTGGGCTAAGCCCCGGATCTCCTACAATCCTAAATCCGCCTCTGTTCCTCACCCTCTCAGACTTTCAGTTGCGCGCGCTACTAAAGAGACCATGGAAACCAAACAATGGTGTAGTAGCTGTAGTCCGAGTGGAAACAGTCCTGAGTAAATCTGATTTGGTCAGAAATCGGGAGAAATGCGGTAGAAATATGACCCCGGGAGGAAACCGGGAGAGGGCAATGAAATCGGGAGTCTCCCGCGAAAATCGGGAGGGTTGGCAAGTATGGCTAGAACTCTGTTATCTATGTTCGTTATTCTCGCGTCCAGGAGAGAAGCTTTAAAAAGGAGACTAATTGAGTCTCTGAGAAGGTTCAAATGTATACTTTAATTAATAAAAAGCGCGGTAATGTTACAAGCAGAAGATGGTTCAGTGAGGAGAGAAAGGCTGCAGCTTCCTCTCACATGGCGGCCGTGAAGAAGTGAGCCCACAAGCCTTCGTCTTTCCCGCTTGCTGGCTGTTCGCTCCTCCTCTCTTCTGTGTCCGAAATTGCGTTAAACAGAGGATTTCGACATTTTACATGCATTGCTTACTTCCACATGCCTTTTCTCCTCCTTATCTCTTTCATAACTGTATATGTAATACATGTTAACGGCGTCAATAGCCACTTTAATCTAATGGACGGTAGTCCCGGATGTCGTCATGAAGGATTTTCAGAATAAAAGATTGGTATTGAGAACTTCCGGTTTTTTCCAGAATAAAATAGCATTTAAACTGACGGTATGTTTAAGGTACATTATGCCATAAAACATTGATTTTAATTTCTAACAACTCCAACACATTGTACTTGATACGCTAAGGGGCGGGACAAATCTCTAGGTGGTTGACCAATCACAGCAGAGCCGGCCAGCTAGCCAATCAGAGCATACTGGGCTCTGGTTTCAGACAGAGGGTGAAAAGAGGTGCTTCAGCACAGGCAGTATGAGAACAATAAAGAGATTTTTGAACATGAAAGCATGGAGACATGTCACTGATATGAAATACTGATATGAAGCTGAAAATGAGAAGAATAGGGCCCCCTTCAAAGAAAAGTGGTTGCTAACAAGTGACTTAAACTACTAAAAGTCATCATGTCGAACATTAGCCTCCTTTAGCGGTGGTGATGTGAAGTCATGTGAATGTGCTAGTTAGTTTCTAGCCGTAAGCTTTTTATTTCTGCCGATGGCATTTACGGTTCAGAAATCATAAAGTGGAGATGTGGAGATTATCCTTCTAAGCAAAATGTGTAGGTATAATAAACGTGTGTTGGCCACAGAGCTTAGTTTCTGCAAAATACCCCAAAACAATGGGAAGATCTCATTGCTTTTTGGCCAGTGACCCCTTGCGATGCTAACTCCCGGTTCTGCGTACAAAAGTACATCATCCCCGCACCACTCTACGGGTTCCCCCAGTTACAGGGTCAATGGTTTGATCCCCAGCCCCTGCAGTTGAAGTGTCCTTTGGCAGGATATTGTACTGGGCTTAACAACATGTAATGTGTTGGAAGAGAGATGGTTGAACTAACAGCCCAGGAGAAAACTACCAGAGGTTCGAGAGACACATTTGACTTCTTCTCGCCTGTTGAATTATTTATCTTCTTTCTTTTAATATGTTATGTTTGTGTGACACCCGGGTCCCCGTGCAGCCCTGAACAGTTAGTGGAAACTCCCAACTCATGGATGCATGTATGTGTAATTGTATGAGTTCGATCCTGCTGTATGACCTTTTTCTTGCATGCCCCCCCCCCCCCCCTCCTCGCCCTTGCACACCTTACTTGTACATTTCCTCCGTGGTACAAAAATCCCTCCGCACACGTTCAGGATTCCTGTCAGGCTTCAACAGCTTTCCCTCATCACTTCACGTCACTGTCAGATAGGCCGGGCATGTTTTGACTTTCGGAGCATGCCGATTCAAAATCAGATAATTGTTTGCTTATTCCAGCTGGTAGCTACTGACACACACCCCGATGTCTATTTGTGTTGTTATATTACCCTCTTCACCCCTAGTTTCATTGTTGAAATATATGACTTTACTTTATGCACACTTTCAAAGCTGGGAAAAGCAGCTCTCTGTTTTTTAAAGTGTTAACACCTCTCCGTTGATTTGCGATGCACAAACCGGCTGTGAAACCTTGATGGCATCTCAATATAATCCTCGACACGACAGCGACCCCCTCTCTCTGTCTCCGATGAATATGTAATGAATACAACCGACATGTGATTTTGATTTTGTAATCTGTCTGCCTTTGTATGCAAGCTCTATATTATGGTAAAAAAAGAAAACTAAAATGCATGCGTACGTTCTTGGTTTTGTCATGAGATGACTTTGCCTAATGTTTGATACTGTTTTCTGTATTAAAAAAAAAACGAAATACACGACCGTGGATGCTCTAAGATTATGCTATAAGTCAGTCTTTCTTCTGGACAACATTTTGTACCTTTGAACACTTTGCCTGTTTGGCTGCTGTATCTGGAAGCGTGACTTGATGTGAATTAAAATCTCTCCTTTGTTGTTTTGCTTCCTTTTTAACTCTCAGGCACTTGGTTGAATGACTCTTTGTTGATTGTATGACTATGAATTATATTTTAGTCCCAGGAGAAATAGACAGGTTGTTGTGCCTCTCCTCTATTTTTGCCTGTATGCTTTTCAAAGTAACCAATTAGGTTTATTATTGCAAACTGGATAAAAACAACCATAAAGCTGGGGTAGGTCAGTTTGAGAAACCGGCTCGAGATACACTTGTTGTTATATTCCATGGAATGCTCTTAACATCCCGAAAGCAATGAATATCTTAAATGCTTTGACAACAAATCCATTAAAAATTCTCATCAGTGGAAGCCGTGGCGCTGTAAAAAGCTCGACCAATCATCTGAGCCGGCTAAAGTAACTGGATGGCCTACCTGCCTGTCAGCCTTCCATCTGTGCACAAACTGATCTCGTGCCGGCCCCTCATTGGTCATGTGCGCGTTTGTGTGCGTTGGAGGAGGGGCTCTGTGAGGAAGGGGCAGATGTCTTCCGGCTGTGTATTTTCAAATTCTAACGCACTCGAGCTGGTTTCTCCAAAATGACCTACCCCACCTTTAAATGACAGACAGCATGAAGTGATTTAATATTGCTTTTAAAAAGGACTCACAAGAGACAGGTTTTGAAAAATCACATCAGAATATTAATTAAATCAGAATAAATCCTGATTTAAAGAGGCCTTGTTATACTGTATGCTTTTAAAGGGTTTTCTCCAACCCAGTCTCACATAAAAACGTGTAATGGCTACGTTGGTCCACAGGGCAAAACGTAGTATATTCACAAATAACCCTCTCAAGACGTGACGTGGATACAATATTTGTTCCTATTAATTTCTAATGACCAGTTTCCATGTCCAACTAGGGCTGTACCCGAATATTCGTTCGTTGGTCAACTATTCAGGTTTTAATTTCATTATTCGGATATTCGTTTTTTAAATTTATTTTCAATTCAAAATTGTTCCTAAATGTATGCTATCAATAAAGGCGAATTTCCATATTCTTATACTATATTTATACTTTTGAATTGCACTGTTAAAATGCGGAAATATATACAATCTCAGACTGTGCTCCTGACATCGCGTTCACTCACAGTCACGAACGCAAACGGCACGCTTCACCTCGTTTCACACACCTGAACACAAAATGCCGAAGACTTCAGCTGTGTGGGACCATTTTAAATTGGACGATGGTAAGAAGAAGGCAGTGTGCCAAATATGCGACAAGAAACTGGCCTACCACGGTGGCACAACAACTCTGAAAAGTCACCGGATGCTGTAAGTACTAGCCTAGCTTAGCTTAGCTTAGCTGTTGTCAAGTTGCCATGATGAAGCTGCTTTATCCGCCGTTTAAACAGTAACGTTACACATGATAAAATCGTGCACTTACTTTGCTTGGAAAATAGTTGCAAGCAAGCAACCGAATTGTTTTTTTATATTAGTTTTTCAATTTGATCCGAATAGTGAACATAATAGGAGCAATGTGGGAACATCTGGGGCTAAGGCAATTATTGGCATAGGCCTACAGTTCGTTCATTTATTTTTCGTTCTTCATTTATTTAAATACTGTTTACTGTATCGGTAACAAGTATTACACTGTTAGGCCTACTGTTACGGCTATATTATTAAAAGCATTGTTGTTATAACATAAATATGTGTTTTGTATCTTCAGGTTGTAAAACGTAATTTGGAACCAGATTTGGTCCCCAGGCGCTGCACTGCGGCTCGGTTAAATGCAGAGGACACATTTAGTTGTAATGTATGTGAGTACTGAGACAATAAATAAATATAAATCGTAATAGTATGCTCTTTCTGCACTTCTGCTTAACAGCATGTTGTCAGGTGTCTCGGAGCGTGTTATGAAAAAATGTTGTACAAAAAAAATGTTATTTTATAAAAAAATATATATATATATCGTTCCGCACCGAATATTCGAATATTCGCTGCTGATTACTACCGAATATCCGGAGCCCGAAAAATGGTATTCGGGACAGCCCTATGTCCAACCCAATCTTCTCTTTCCTGTAGTGTGTTATAGGTTTGTGTGCATGGAAATGGTCTGCAAAGGCTAAAGTAAAATCCCAAAGTTCCCTCAATTGAAAAGTAATTAATCACACGATTAACCACATGTTTAACCCGATGGCTAAAGCTGCTGTAGCCATGAATGATATAGTGTTTGCACATATTCAGAAACTTTAAATGTGGACCTCTATGCAACTTGATTTGCCTTAAAGAGCCTCTAACTTCTACCCTGTCTGGCGCTGAGAGCTATTCCCATTCAGAGCTCAGCTGCATTGTACAGGGCGTTTCAAAAGACAGGCCATTTTTCAAGTGGTATTCCTCTAAAGGAAGAGACAATTCGAGGAGGTGTAGAATATCTTTTTTTGCCTTTTGCCAGATGACTCTTGCCGAAAAGCGTAAGGCTGCACAGCTCTGATACACAAGAGAACAAAGGAAAATCAATTATCTGTGTGACTGCCTATTTTTTTGTGCCTTCATCCTGTAATGAAACTCATTTTGCACAATAGTGAAAGAGTGTGAACTCTGTCAGGTACTAATATCCTCGGATTTTCAGATCATCGTAAATCTGATAGATAACAGAAGTTAGCTGGTAACCATACTGCAGGTAAAGCTCGGCTTAGCAATGGTTTTATATGAACATTAAAGGGATAGTGGAAATTAAACCCCAAATAGTTTCGTTTTAACTTATATACAAGCATAATTACGTACCAAAACAATCACACCTGATTAAAAAAATATAATAATTGCCTTACGCATGTTAGAAGCACTTTATTGCAGCTTCCCCGAACTTTTTTAGAAACGAAATGATCGATTCAGCCAAACCGGAAGTGAGGAAAACTCAGGAAGACGAAACGATAACAAACCATGGCGTCTATGCAGAATGAACGTGGAAGGGCAAATATACCAGACAAAGAAGAAGGATTGTACGAGGTATCCAGTGATGATAGCGAGTCAGAAACATCCTCTCGGCTTTCCTGCGAAAATGTAGTTTTAGGAACTGAATCTGAATCCGGTTCAGTAAGCGACGATGGTGAGAATATTGAGCCAGACGATGGACCATTACGTCCTTATTTGTTCGAGCCCGAGGTGATGGAGTTAGTTCACGGCATGGGCAATGGCGAGGATGACCAGGACCAGGCGCCAGATGATGCACCCCTACGCACAAATAATCTTGACTGGTAGGTCCCTAAGCATAGCTCACGCTAGGCGCTATATTATATATTGCAAAAGTTGGCATGCATGCACTGTATGCCTATGGCTATGCCCGAGGATGACTGCATGTAGGGTACATTTCATAACATACCAGGGTCAGGTTCACATAAATTATCTTGTCACATTTATTATTGTATATGTAACAGCCGTATGGGCATTAATTACATGAATACATTTAAATGAATTGTATACTAGCATGATATACAGCTAGAGCCAATCGGTCTTTTGACGTAGTATGGTCCTAATCCTAGGCTAGCCAGGCTGCCTGTCAAGTGTAGGCTGTACTCACAGTACTGTTAGTCTATCATGTCTATATGATGACTGTAGTGTACACATTCGACACTGTGTACCGGATTATCGGATGACGAGGCCTCCGGTCACCTAATCGACAGGCAATAAATGGCGTTGTACACAATGGTACAGGCTAATGATGCATTAAATCAGCCAGAAAACATAATAAAATACTCGTGCCTCGTCCAATGTTTGTGCCCGTCTTCCTTTGTTTTCGTCATCACCCGAAGATTCCCGAAGTATTTTGTTTCATTGAGAGGGCGTGGTCGGGAGCAGTAAAATTGAAAATAAAATGAAACTAGGCGCATGAAATAAAAAAAAATGGTTTATTATGCTTATTTTTAATAAAAATACATAAGTTAAACCCAAAATTCGCAGATTTCCACTATCCCTTTAATCAACTGAGTATGAAAGGGGTGTTTGTGATATTTAAAACAACAATAAATATCAGGCAGTTAGGACACTTCTAATGCTGGGATTAAACTATCCTGGTTAAATCGCCAACTTAAAAACGCTGGAGAATGTTTGGTTCAAAATAAAAGTAAAGAAGATGGAAAGTTGTTAACATAAAGATATGAGAGCAGTTCACCAAAACTCCATCATGCCCACGACAACGGGATTATAACACCAGGACTCGTGGACACTGCCTCAAGTTGAAGAGACAATACTCAAGACTGGCTATCCGCCACTACTTGTTCAGCCTTGTGGTTGACTTGTGGAATGATCTGCCAGAAAGCGTTGTCACATCCAAGACGGTTAACTGTCTCAAGTCCCGCCTCGACCACTACTGGTCAAACATCACCTTCACTTTGGACTATGTGACTGTTGCCAGCATCCATAGTATATAGAGAACAGTGATCTACTTATTTACGAGCGACTAAAAGGCCTTACAGCCGTATCCTATTGATTGATTGATTGAATAGTACATTACATTACATTGCATTTAGCTGACGCTTTTATCCAAAGCGACTTACAATAAATGCATTCGACCAGGAAGACACAACCTTGAAGAAAACAGAATCATATAAGTACATCAGGTTTCATAGAGCCAAGTATTTCAAGTGCTACTCAACTGGCTTTAGATAAGCCAGTCCTTTATTAGTATATAAGTGCTTTGTTAATAGTTCTATCGCTCGAAGTGGAGTCGAAAGAGATGAGTTTTCAGTCTGCGCCGGAAGGTGTGTAAGCTTTCTGCTGTTCTGATGTCAATGGGGAGCTCATTCTACCATTTTGGAGCCAGGATAGCAAACCCACGTGTTTTTGCTGATGGGAACTTGGGTCCCCCTCACAGCGAGGGTGCAGCGAGTCGTTTGGTTGATGCAGAGCGTAGAGCACGCGCTGGGGTGTACGGTTTAACCATGTCCTGGATGTAGGAAGGGCCAGATCCATTCGCAGCATGGTACGCAAGTACCAGTGTTTTGAAGTGAATTCTAGCAGTTACTGGAAGCCAGTGAAGAGAGCGGAGGAGCGGTGTGGTGTGGGAGAATTTAGGAAGGTTGAAGACCAGACGAGCCGCTGCATTCTGAATGAGCTGCAGAGGTCGGATGGCACATGCAGGTAGACCAGCCAGGAGGGAGTTGCAGTAGTCTAGGCGTGAGCTGACGAGAGCCTGGACCAGAAGCTGGGTCGCTTTCTGGGTCAGCTGGGGACGCATCCTCCTGATGTTGTAAAGCCTGTATCTGCAGCAGCGGGTTGTAGCAGCGATATTTGCAGTGAAGGACAAGTTGTTATCTAGGATCACACCCAGATTCCTTGCAGTCTGAGTCGGGGAAACAACAGAGGGGCCGATGTTGATTGTTAGGTCAAGAGTGGGACTATCTTTTCCCGGAAGGAAAAGCAGTTCAGCTTTGTCAAGGTTGAGCTTGAGATGATGAGCGGACATCCACTGAGAGATGTCAGCTAGACAAGCAGAGATGCGTGCGACGACCTGGGTCTCTGAGCGGGGAAAGGACAGAATTAGTTGGGTGTCGTCAGCGTAGCAGTGGTATGAAAAACCATGCGGGCTAATGACTGATCCGAGCGAGTTTGTGTACAGGGAGAAGAGGAGGGGACCAAGAACAGAGCCCTGAGGGACCCCTGTAGTTAATTGACAAGGGTCGGACTCGGACCCTCTCCAAGTTACCCTGTAGGTACGGTCTTTGAGGTATGAGGTGAGGAGGGAAAGTGCAGAGCCTGAAACTCCAAGTTCTTGGAGAGTGCGAAGGAGGATCTGATGATTCACCGTGTCGAATGCAGCAAACAGGTCCAACAGGATGATGACAGAGGACTTTTAGTACTTTTTTAGTTGACGATAGACTTGTAGAAGAAAATAAAGTTCTGAATGGAAACTTTTAGTAAGACTGCAGGCCTTGTTGTCGTTCTTCCATCATTAGAAAGAAGCATCATTGCTCATGCCTTCACATTTTTTAATAACCTGGGCAATGACTCAACAAAACTCAACTCATCATAAGATGCAGACTTGTCCAAGTATCGTATGACAAGACATCTACGAATGCAGCCAATTGACTGAAGATTGCAACAAAAAAAAGACAATTATATCGGGGGGGCACTTTGACAGCAAACATTCAAAGAAATGTTTTGTGGGGGGATGTAGACAGAACTCTGCAGGATTCCCATTTACTTTCCTGTCAAGGGTAAAATCTTGAGGACATTTTGAACTTTTGATGTCTTCGAGCACAACAGAAATGAGAAAATGTTAAGCTCTCATCCATCTATCAAAGAAATGGGAGGATGCGTGAAATGATGAACGAGCGGCTCTGGTGGCTCATTGAATCCTGCAGCTGAACTATGAGGACTGCAGATGAAGAGGAGGAAGAAGAAGGAGGAGAAGAGCCCGTCACAAGAAAGACGCAACAAATATGCCGGACAAAATGAAGCTGAGGTTAATAAGTTCCTTTCCTTTGATTTTATATGATTAGTAAACAGTGACGCAGCTTTCCGTTTAAACTTTGAATGGCTCAAATGCATCTTGCCGAGTCGTAGCCTACAAATACTTTTGAATGTGGCTTTCATATTTAAAAACTGACAGAAAAATACCAACATCGGCATCTTGTAAAAAACAAAAGGATGTCTTCTTCTTCCAACTATAACTCTACTGAGCAGTCAACCGTCATGTCATGCTGCCCCATCCGCACTTCAGTCGGTGTTGTGAATAAAAAGCATTGTTTTTCCTGTGATATTACTAGTGTTCCAACACATTGTACGTGATAGGCTAAGGGGCGGGACATCTCAAAGCGGTTGACCAATCACAACAGAGCAGGCCAGCTAACCAATCAGAGCAGACTGGGCTCTGGTTTCAGACAGAGGGTGAAAAGAGGTGCTGCAGCACAGGCAGTATGATAAAAATAAAGAGCTTTTTGAACATTAAAGCATGGAGACATGTAGAGACACTACATACTGATATACACCTGAACACCAGCAGGAGAGGACTCTTTAAAGTAGAGACACTACATACTGATATACACCTGAACATCAGCAGGAGAGGACTCTTTAAAGTAGAGACACTACATACTTATATACACCTGAACATCAGCAGGAGAGGACTCTTTAAAGTAGAGACACTACATACTGATATAAACCTGAACATCAGCAGGAGAGGACTCTTTAAAGTAGAGACACTACATACTGATATACACCTGAACATCAGCAGGAGAGGACTCTTTAAAGTAGAGACACTACATACTGATATACACCTGAACATCAGCAGGAGAGGACTCTTTAAAGTAGAGACACTACATACTGATATACACCTGAACATCAGCAGTAGAGGACTCTTTAAAGTAGAGACACTTCATACTGATATCATCCTGAACATCAGCAGTAGAGGACTCTTTAAAGTAGAGACACTACATACTGATATACACCTGAACATCAGCAGGAGAGGACTCTTTAAAGTAGAGACACTACATATAAAAACAAACCTGAAAATGAGTATGTTAGGGCCCCTTTAAAAGCTGAATGCTCTTTGAGAGGGTGTACTATACTTTTATAGGTTGCATTAATGACAATAATATTGTTTATATTTATAATATCTGAATTATTTCCAGGGCTATATATCGTCCAACAAAAGTAGTATACGAAAATGTTTTTGCATTTTTCTCACAATATCAGTTACGGTCTCAAAAGGGGTTGCTAAAAGCTAAATAATAAGACAACCTGCAGATGGAAATATACAATTAGTGAGGTCTAAAAGCCCTTGTGATCCGTGTGCCGCATATTCAACAATTGTTATCCCTCTGTAACGTCAATAACATTGTTTTGTAATTCTATTTTTAGTTTAGAGACAACAAAGTTTAGACTAAAACTGGTTTATTAACTTGTTTGTTGACTTTATGAAAGGTTGATAGTCATTGTTAAACCACAGTGATTAATATCTGCAGCTGATTCTTATGTAAGCTCTCTTTAGGTAGCAGGCGTTGGTATTTGGTGTTCTTGTGGGTGTACAAAGTCCATTCATCCACGGAGCGGCTGTTTGCACAGATCACAGGCGAGCTGGAGGAGGGAGGTTCTTCTGAGACGAGGGCCGGGTGTGCTCAGGATTTCATCTGGGTCACGGGGAAGAGATTAGAGCTTATAACCCTTCCTGCATTTTACATGGTGTGTCTGAGGCACTGCTGCCTCTGAACAGACACCCAGCAGCACAGCATCTAAGAAGTATCCTTACAACATGTCAAACGTGGCTCCAAAATGCTTCGAGTCTTCACTCAGAGCTTTAACAGTTCTGTAACATGCTTGTTTTTTCTCAAAGGGACGCTAATGTGCTCATTTTCAGGTTCATATTAGTATGTAGTGTCTCTACTTTAAAGAGTCCTCTCCTGATGATGTTCAGGTGTTTTTCAGTATGTTGTGTCTCTACTTTAAAGAGTCCTCTCCTGCTGATGTTCAGGTGTATATCAGTATGTAGTGTCTCTACTTTAAAGAGTCCTCTCCTGCTGATGTTCAGGTGTATATCAGTATGTAGTGTCTCTACTTTAAAGAGTCCTCTCCTGCTGATGTTCAGGTGTATATCAGTATGTAGCGTCTCTACTTTAAAGAGTCCTCTCCTGCTGATGTTCAGGTGTATATCAGTATGTAGTGTCTCTACTTTAAAGAGTCCTCTCCTGCTGATGTTCAGGTGTATATCAGTATGTAGTACCTCTACTTTAAAGAGTCCTCTCCTGCTGATGTCCAGGTGTATATCAGTATGTAGTGTCTCTACTTTAAAGAGTCCTCTCCTGCTGATGTTCAGGTGTATATCAGAATGTAGTGTCTCTACTTTAAAGAGTCCTCTGCTGCTGATGTTCAGGTGTATATCAGTATGTAGTGTCTTTACTTTAAAGAGTCCTCTCCTGCTGATGTTCAGGTGTATATCAGTATGTAGTGTCTCTACTTTAAAGAGTCCTCTCCTGCTGATGTTCAGGCGTATATCAGTATGTAGTGACTCTACTTTAAAGAGTCCTCTCCTGCTGATGTTCAGGTGTATATCAGTATGTAGTGTCTATACTTTAAAGAGTCCTCTCCTGCTGATGTTCAGGTGTATATCAGCATGTAGTGTCTCTACTTTAAAGAGTCCTCTCCTGCTGATGTTCAGGTGTATATCAGTATGTAGTGTCTCTACTTTAAAGAGTCCTCTCCTGCTGATGTTCAGGTGTTTATCAGTATGTAGTGTCTCTACTTTAAAGAGTCCTCTCCTGCTGATGTTCAGGTGTATATCAGTATGTAGTGTCTCTACTTTAAAGAGTCCTCTCCTGCTGATGTTCAGGTGTATATCAGTATGTAGTGTCTCTACTTTAAAGAGTCCTCTCCTGCTGATTTTCAGGTGCATATCAGTATGTAGTGTCTCTACTTTAAAGAGTCCTCTCCTGCTGATGTTCAGGTGTATATCAGTATGTAGTGTCTCTACTTTAAAGAGTCCTCTCCTGCTGATGTTCAGGTGTATATCAGTATGTAGTGTCTCTACTTTAAAGAGTCCTCTCCTGCTGATGTTCAGGTGTATATCAGTATGTAGTGTCTCTACTTTAAAGAGTCCTCTCCTGCTGATGTTCAGGTGTATATCAGAATGTAGTGTCTCTACTTTAAAGAGTCCTCTCCTGCTGATGTTCAGGCGTATATCAGTATGTAGTGACTCTACTTTAAAGAGTCCTCTCCTGCTGATGTGCAGGTGTATATCAGTATGTAGTGTCTCTACTTTAAAGAGTCCTCTCCTGCTGATGTTCAGGTGTATATCAGAATGTAGTGTCTCTACTTTAAAGAGTCCTCTCCTGCTGATGTTCAGGCGTATATCAGTATGTAGTGACTCTACTTTAAAGAGTCCTCTCCTGCTGATGTTCAGGTGCATATCAGTATGTCGTGTCTCTCCTGGGACATGTCTCCACGCTTTAATCTTCAAAAAGCTCTTTATTTTTCTCATACTGCCTGTGCTGCAGCACCTCTTTTCACCCTCTGTCTGAAACCAGAGCCCAGTCTGCTCTGATTGGTTAGCTGGCCGGCTCTGTTGTGATTGATCAACCGCTTAGAGATGACAGATAGATATTGTGCTTCTGCGATAAAACTACAAATGATATTCATTTTGCAGCTAGCCTCTCCTCCTCGATCCTCACCATACCTCCAGGCTTCACTTCTGCTTTTAATTTGAAAGACGAGTGTGTTCTTGTTTAATAAGTCACAGAAGCACTGTGGTGCTAATTATCTCCAGCCGCTAGTATTTCCAGACAACCCTCTAATTGCAGGAACAATTGGTAGTAACAGCCCACAACAAAGTATTAATTAAACCCACAGACACAGCTCTGATTCCACAACGGAGAGACATTTGAACTGGAAAATGTTTTCTCCCCCGAGACAGGCAACTATTGTTCTGCTAATCTTCAGGTGGAAAAGCAAAGGTCCCTGGACCAATAACGGGCAGCTACTTATGGTTCACTGAGGCATTTGACATCTGGAAAGGGATATAATTACAATGTGTTGTTGTTGTGGTGGTAGTTTACAAAACATTAAAACACATGAGATGAAACATTAATTGGTGGTTTATGTTGTGGTATTGCTTGTTGTTGCGTCAGCTGTTCAAAAGGGAATCTCAGGGACCGTAAAGCCTCCGTCTTTAACGGAGTATAGGCTTTTACCTTTAATACAGGGGGGTCGAACTCAATTTCATCGCAGGCCACATCAGCATTATGGCTGCACTCAAAGGGCCGGTTGTAACTTTTAAGACTATATAAATATATATATATATATAAAATAATGTATTATATTACACTATTGCCTTTGAATTGGATTATTATCGGGTAGGATAATTAATAACTTAATCATCATAAAAAAAATGTAATCGTTTATTTGGCAGGGACTATGCACAGTAATGAACACTTAAAACATTAAAATGTGTCGAGCGTAACGGTGCCAGATTTAGCTTTGGGATCATTTCCATCCGCAGTCCCATAAAACATTTAAGAAAATTACTTTTTACAAACATATCAAAAACAAATACATGATATGCAAAAAGTGCTCGAGCAGCATACACGAGTATTTATGGTAATACAATATAGCAGCTACGACAAAGTGCACGAGGAGATACCCCTGTGTTAAAGCGCATTTAGCGGTGAATGCACGTCTGGTTGTTTCTCAAGCATCCTTTGAGTTGACCTTTGAAGCTATCGAGAGTGGGACGATCCCGTGTCTCAGCTGGGAGGCTGTTCCTCAACGAGCTGCCTTTAATGGAGAGGACGTTTTGTCCAAAAGTGGTCCGTCTGCGATGGACCTCACAGTCTCCTCTGGCTTCTGACCGAGTGCAGTGTAGTTGTTTTGAAAACTTGCAGTGTACTACTACTCTGCAAGATTGGAAATAACCCTCTGTAGGAATATAACATTACAGTACCACATTAAATTAATATCATACAACTGCCTCATAAGTTCCCATTAGAAATATTATAGTGATACACCAGCAGATTAAAGAGCTCCGTAGGGTCCTGTGAATCACGTTTCTTTCCATCGTGACCCAACCCAAGAGGGTCTCTTTAGATTCGAAATATTTGGCATGAACACACGTTTTTGAAAAGGATGCATTACTCAAGAATGATGCTTTTTAACAGCTTACATATAACACATACTTATTAGTGCTCTCTGTGTGAAAATCTATGTTGGCATTTATATATTGGCAGAACATTGGAATAATTTAAGATGTAAGAAACACAGAGTGGGGTCAGTGCACCCCTCCTTCACCTGTCCCGTCAGGTCTCCAGCACACCAGGCCAGACTCACATGGTAGTTAACTTAGTAATTAACTACCAACTCTGCCTGAAAGCAGAAGTCCAGGGCAAATAATTGCAAGTCTCTTCAGTGTGTATGTCACAAAACGAGATGCATTGTGGGACATGTAATTTATGGGCAACCTGCTTCTGTTAAGTGACACGTAACCGTATAATAAACTTATTATATTCTTTGCAAGCTCTTGTGGGGCCACAAAAAATGAAGTCACGGGCCAGATTTGGCCCCCGGGCCTTGAGTTTGACACCCCTGCTTTAATATTATCTCGTGATACAAATAAAGTGTTAATTTAGCAGCCTGCCTTTGTCTACTTCTAATAAGAACATGGAGTTTCATTGAAATGAAATCTGCTCTATTAATACAGCTGCTGTCCTTACTCACAATTAATAACCCTGCTCTGTTATATTAGATTAGATTAATTTAGATTCAACTTCATTGTCATTGCACATAATACAACAAAATGCAGCTTGCATCCAACCAGAAAGTGCATGAGGTTACAGAGTATCTTCCTATTGATGACAGTATCGCAGTAGATCAAATGTGAGGCAAGGTACATGCATGTGAAATGAACACTTACGAATAAGGTGCAGGGTTTCGGCCTGTAAATGTTAATAACTTGTCAACATGTGCTGAGCAGGCCCGCCTTAACCTGCCATCAGGCCCTGGGGCTGATAGGCTTTGTAGGCCCCCTATTTAAACAACAAATCAAAGTGATTTATAGCCTCGGCAGGCTCTGTGATCGCACTTCTCCACTCTGCTCTACGCGCCTGGTCCTCTCCTCCAGATGAGTGACGTATCGGGCCTCCCTCATGTATTTGTCCGGTTGCCGTTGGCTCCCCTCCACGTAGCAAGTCCTCATCGTTCTCTCCATCTCCTCCAACAGATAATGTCCCTCCTGTCTGTTTTTCCTCTCCCGCTACTCCATCGCTATCAGAACCAGACGGCCTACTTGGCTCCGAGGCCCAGAGGCCGCTCGGTACAGAACTCATCTGTCCTTCCTC